>NW_022701776.1:9489-15485 GCF_011630105.1 Anneissia japonica | reverse complement strand
CACGATACGTTGGAAGCGAGGAAGGATGATGGAAGATTGGTTTAAGATGTACACCGACGGCAACGGGAACCAGGACGCGGTCAGACAAGCGAATTTGGTGGCGGTGAGCGATCGTTGGTTGATAACTTGTTCCACGAATCTGCCACGTACATGCTTCTGGGGGAAATGACGTATGATATACCGCCGGAATTCGTGCGTTCGAGCAGGCCGATCGTAAGCATGGCGGCCCTGATTATGTCGCTCGAGGACCGCACGTTTTCAAACGGGCACCGGCGTCTCAGATTCGGAGTAGACAGGAGCGACGGCCCGTTAGACTCCACGTCGGTGCTGCACTTCCAATGTCTTCGGGAGCTGAGGCAGATCGAAATATTGGATACAGAAATCACGGACGAATTCTTCGAAGGATTGATGAATGCGTGCGGAAATCTGGCAAAAGTCTCTCTCCTCAAGTGCTCGGGACTGACTTTCAAGAACATTCGAATTGCAGCCAGAAGCGTCAGGTTTTCGCTCGTTCTCACCGAAATGCGGATCGATGCTATTTCCCTGATGAAAGCATGCGCACCTCATCCATCTTCCGAACTGCTAGAGTCGTTGGAAATGAACGACTGTCATTTTTACTAACTGAAAGACACTGACGTATAATGTATTGTATGTATGTAATTCGGAATAATAAAATAAAATAAAAAAGACATACAAACAAACAAAACTCTTTCATTTTTCTCATTTATTTTTTCCAGAGTGCACGAATTCCAACCGACGAACCCGCTTTCCGAGTCAACACGGAATTCGGGTTTCTCTGTTGGCCTCCGTTCGATCCTATCCTTCAACACTGGTCCAAAAAAGTGTCGTCTTCATATCTCAAATCAATTTGTTAAAATAAATTTTTTGAAATTTGCGAGGTCCAAAAGTCACGGAACCTAGCCCACCTACAAAGCTCACCCTGTCTTCGTTCGGACGATTCCCTCCCCCAACGTTAAGAGATAGGGGTGCGCGAATTCCGACTTAAAAACCTGGTTTCCTCTCGCCTTCGTGGAACGAAGGACGCGGAATTCGGGTTTCTCGGTTGGCTTCGCAGGGTCCTATCCTTTAACACTGGCCCCAAAAAGTGTCGTCCTCATATCTCAAATCAATTTATAAAAAAAAAAATTTTTTGAACTTGCGAGGTCCAAAAGTCACGGAACCTAGCCCACCCACGAAGCTCACCCTGTCTTCGTTCGATCTCATAACGTTAAGAGATAGGAGTGCGCGAATTCCGACTTAAAAACCCGGTTTCCTCTCGTCTTCGTGGAACGAAAGACGCGGAATTCGGGTTTCTCAGTTGGCTTCGCAGGGTCCTATCCTTCAACACTGGGCCCAAAAAGTGTCGTCCTCATATCTCAAATCAATTTGTAAAAAAATTTTTTTTTGAACTTGCGAGGTCCAAAAGTCACGGAACCTGGCCCACCCACGAAGCTCACCCTGTCTTCGTTCGATCTCATAACGTTAAGAGATAGTTGAGCAAGGTCCTATCCTTCAACACTGGCCCCAAAAAGTGTCGTCTTCATATCTCAAATCAATTTGTAAAAAATTTTTTTTTTAACTTGCGAGGTCCCGAAGTCACGGAACCTAGCACACCCACGAAGCTCACCTAGGCTTCGTTCGATCTCCCAACGTTAAGAGATAGGGGTGCAAGGTCCTATCCTTCAACACTGGCCCCAAAAAGTGTCGTCCTCATATCTCAAATCAATTTGTTAAATTTTTTTTCATCTCTGCGAGGTCCAAAAGTCACGGAACCTAGCACACTCACGAAGCTCACCCTGTCTTCGTTCGATTTCATAACGTTAAGAGATAGGTGAGCAAGGTCCTATCCTTCAACACTGGCCCCAAAAAGTGTCGTCTTCATATCTCAAATCAATTTGTAAAAAAAAAAATTTTTGAAATTGCGAGGGCCAGAAGTCACGGAACCTAGCCCATCCACGAAGCTCACCCTGTCTTCGTTCGATCTCTTAACGTTAAGAGATAGGGGTGCATTGTCCTATCCTTCAACACTGGCCCCAAAAAGTGTCGTCCTCATATCTCAAATCAATTTGTAAAAAAAAAAAAATTTTGAACTTGCGAGGTCCAAAAGTCACGGAACCTAGTCCACCCACGAAGCTCACCCTGTCTTCGTTCGATCTCATAACGTTAAGAGATAGGGATGCAAAGTCCTATCCTTCAACACTGGCCCCAAAAAGTGTCGTCTTCATATCTCAAATCAATTTGTAAAAACTTTCCGAGGTCCAAAAGTCACGGAACCTAGCCTATCCACGAAGCTCACCCTGTCTTCGTTCGATCGAATCCCTCTCCCAACGTTAAGAGATACGGGTGCGCGAATTCCGTCTCGAAAACCCGGTTTCCTCTCGCCTTCATGTAACGAAAGACGCGGAATTCGGATTTCTCGGTTGTCTTCGAAGGGTCCTATCCTTCAACACTGGCCTCAAAAAGTGTCGTCCTCATATCTCAAATCAATTTGTAAAAAAAAATTTTTTTGAACTTTGCGAGGTCCAAAAGTCACGGAACCTAGCCTATCCACGAAGCTCACCTATGCTTCGTTCGATCGAATCCCTCTCCCAACGTTAAGAGATACGGGTGCACGAATTTCGTCACGAAAACCCGGTTTCCTCTCGCCTTCGTGTAACGAAAGACGCGGAATTCGGATTTCTCGGTTGGCTTCGCGGGGTCCTATCCTTCAACACTGGCCCTAAAAAAGTGTCGTCCTCATATCTCAAATCAATTTGTAAAAAAAAAAAAAATTTGAACTTTGCGAGGTCCAAAAGTCACGGAACCTAACTCACCCACGAAGCTCACCTAGGCTTCGTTCGATCGATGCCAAGCCCCTCCCCTTTTTTTTGTGCGGCTTGGAAGCCTGAATCGTGTTTCGTGTCGAGCTATTCTTTCGTTCTATATAAATAGACCATTATCCTCAGTTACCGTTTTATTCTGCATCATGCACTCTACTGAAGAATCCGAAGCTGTTAGGTATTTGGAAAACATACGAGATTTCGACCTGTTCAACATCCCGACTCCTCAAACGCCAACCGAGGGCCTACCATGCCTCCCTATCCTAGGCGAACCTGCTCTACCGTTGTACACGGTGGAATCATCATCAACACCACCACCATCACAACCACCACCACCACCACCACCTTCCCCACTTCCTCTCATCATCCTCCTCCTCCTCTTCCTTCTCCTCCTCCAGCAGCTCCCGTTCTTCAACCAGCAATCGAAACCAACGCACTCGTCGAGATTCGAGGAAACGTTAAGAAACTGCTGGCCTTCTGCGGTGGCGGCCATCTGAAATACGCACGTGCGTTTGGGGCGATGGTGGAATCTTTGACCGTTTCACGAGTAAGGAGATTCGACATGCCGGTTCTCCTGTTCTGCCGAGACCCCGACGACGGATCCCGATACGCCGTGGTCTCGAGTGTGAGCGAGAGTTACCGATTGATGGCGGCCCATCAGGAAACTCTGTAATGGAAGCGTTCGGAGAGGCGAATCGTGCCAAGCGTATGGAAGCGACCGGGAGAAATCAGGCGTTCGTCAACGTACCGTCTCGGCCGCGACATTCGATGACCGTAGCCGATTTCGTCGAAGCGCCTGTTCAATCCTTGCCAACGCCTATCGCGGTGAAGCTAAGAGACAATACGTACGCCGATAAATTGATCGTGCCTATGGCGATGGGCTGCGTTTATCACCAGGACGATGACGACGACGAGGAAGAGCAGCAGCAGCAGCAGAGGAAGAAGAAGAAGAAGAAGAAGAAGAAGGATGAGTGCGGAGTTAGAATGAGGACAGCGGATGGGCTCGTTCGAAAAGCGGCGCTGATGCCGTTCGCGGTTTCGAGGCGGATGACCGAGACGCACGATCTGGTCGAGGAGGAAGACGTTCGACGGACGGAGGACTGTCGAGAACGATTGCGTCGTCTCATTTTCGGAGATCCGTTGAAAGACGACACCGTTCATCTGGTCGGTGCTACGAACAGGGGAAAGAGAACCCTTCATTGCGGCGACGATTGCATGAATCCGTTCCCGGAAATTGCGCTGACGGGAAGTTTTTCCAGCATGGTGGCTTCGGAACAGGGAAAGGCGACCGCCACCTCGATAGCTTCGGTGCGCGTCGAGAAAAACGAAATGGCGACGAAATACGGACAGACGTTGTTCGGACGATTTCTTGGCCGTGCCATAGCTGCGAAACCGGACGATTCGCTTTGGCCCAAAGTTCTTAAGGTTACCAGCGTGGCAAACGAACTTTGCTGTCGACGGGACGAGTTACTCTGCGTCGCCAAGAAACACCGTAGGCTGCAGGAGGAGATCGAACGCATTGAACGACCGATGACAAGGAAGAGGGAGTCGGAGTGTTTGCGCTTGTCGGAAGAGGTGGTTTCCAACGGGGCGTTGGGCGACCTGGTTTCCGAGCTGAAGGAGGCCCGCTGTCAACTGCAAGCGGCGGAGCTTCTGATAGCCGAACTTAAGGCGGAATTCGAAAAGGCGCGGGAAGCGTGGAATCAAGAGAGATTGTTTCTGCGCGAACAGATAAAGGCCGACATAACAGACTCGATTCAAACGGTCGTTGCAGAAGTCAGAGAAACCATTCTGTCGGAAGCTCGAAAGGGGTTCACAGACGCTTTTCAAAAGCCGAGAAAGAAGAGAAAACATGGACAGGCCGATAAAGTTATCTCCGATGACACCTTGAAATCTGTTCGTTCCGCACATTGACCTGGAACGTACGGTAGTCGGCTTCTCTTTGGACGTGTTTCGAGATGTCGGTTTGCTGGTGGACAAATTCGACGAATACCGGTGGATCACGTCCGGAAGTATCAGATCTTGCGCTCTGTCGATTCTAAGCAGTTGGGACGGCAGACTGACTGACGGCATGACGGATTTCTACGAACGAATGCACGGCGTCCTGGAGGAGAAAAACAATCCAGTCTCCGTTCTGCTGTGGACTACGTGTTCACTTGGTAACTCGGCGTTTGTCGATTATTTCGGCTTTCATCCCGACGACCTCCTGCTGAGGAGCAGAGACTGCGAACCCGTCAGACAAAGACGCAAGACGAAGGTCATCGTCTCGTTATTTGTAGCCATTGGTTGCATGCTGAAGGGGCGAAAGACGTTGGACGAGTTGGACGTTTGCTTCCGCGGCGTTTCGCTGACGTTCGCGAAGATGATGGTGGCGGGAACGACTTGCTGGTACACGGTGATTACGAACGAAGGAGAGAGACTTTATCTCGTCGAATATATGGCAAAGCTAGTTATGGGACTGAGACGCGGCAATGCAAAAGCGATAGAGATCGGCGACGTGATCACCATCACCGACTGCAAAGCGTCGATCGCCATCGACGATTTCGTCCAAATGTACTTGCCGGACTACGTTCGAAATTGCGTGCCCATGATAGGTAATCGTGAAGAAATTCCCGTGTTTCGCCGATTCGAGCCGACTAAGAGCGCGTGCGAGAATCTGGTGTGGTTTACCTTTCCTAGACAAGAGGCGGCGTTCCTCGATGGTGTTAAATGTCTGTGATACAAAATAAAAACAAAATGAAAACGATGTGTGTGTTTGTTTTTTTTTTCCGAAGTGCCTGTTTCCGGTGTGGGAGATGAAACCTTTTCTTTCGAACGAACGCTTCTTCGCCTACGCACGTTTCCTCCGTTGGAAAATAGCGCTTAGATTCGGCTGCGAGGAAAACCGACTTCTTCACCTGGCGAGGTTCGTTCCGTCGTTGATGCTGGTACGCCCGGAGATACGTCTCCTGATCGGCATCGGTATTCTGCTGGACGCTACCCGACAGAAGGAGTACGAAGACATCTTCGAGCGATGGCGTCCGTGCGTTCATCGCGGTCGAAAGATCGGTCTGTACGATCCGGAATCCGACGTGATCGTGTTCGGTGGTGACGACGAAGAGGAGGATAGATGTGTATAAGAGACAGGACGCTAAGAGACAATACGTACGCCGATAAATTGATCGTGCCTATGGCGAT
>NW_022701776.1:6153-8956 GCF_011630105.1 Anneissia japonica | reverse complement strand
GTCCACGAGCCGGGCGATCTCCGATCGGAGATCCATCATCATCTTGTGCAGTCTGGCGTTTTCGTCGTTGCTCTTTCTCAGTTCGTCGATGGTTTTGGCGTGTCTCCTCTTCAGCTCGGCGAATCTTTTTTTCGATCACAGTATTTGCATCTTCTTCTTCTTCTTCTTCTTCTTCTTCGCCGTCGTTGTTGAGTAAAGGTGTCGATAGACGTATGACCGGTATCCTGAGCGAAGCCATAATCTACTTTTTCGGTTGCTCGGTTAAGGACGCAAATGGATGTGTGCAGATATTTTGCCGAAAACTTCAAGGTGGAGGATTTCGTCGATAACGATATCGAAGGCACCGTATCCAAAGCGACCGAAACGTATATGAGAGGAGTGGCCGATTTGCAAGCTTCCCTGCTAAGGTTGAACTCGCAAAGGGAGTCGGCAGCGGAGAGGGCTGGTCGACGGGGTGGTGTCGTCGTCGTCACCCCCACCAACACCGACATCATCACGTCACCTGCCGGGATTTCGTTGGAATCCGGACCGTCTCCACCACAATTACTCGACGAGGAGTTGCAGATTCCCGAATGGTTTGCAAAGTTGGAAAGTTGCGTCCGTGGCAAAAAAACTTGGTTGAGCATTTCCTATCATCATCATCGACGTTGAAGTCTTGATTTTCAGTAATTGAAATTTTGTTTCTCTTGTTTTTGTCCGGAGAAAGAAGCGTCCACAGTGGTTTGTTGTTGTTGTTGTTGTTGTTGTTGTTGTTGTTGTTGTTGTTGTTGCTGCTGCTGCTGCTTGATGGTCTCGGTCAACTGTTCGACCGAATTTACGAAACCTTCTATGTCCCTTCGTTTCTCGGACGGCTCATTGCTGCTGTTGCTGCTGCTGCGTCGATACGCTCGCTTTTTGCTGCTGCTGCTGCTGCTGCCTCCTCCTCCTCCTCTACCTACTCCTTTGTTCATCTTGATTCGTTCTTCGATGCTCTTGAAATAGTCGTTGCAGACGTTAATCGCCTTTTCGTTGCTTTTCGAAATAAGTTTTCTTTGCGTGTCCAGTATCTCATCCAACGTGGATGCATCGGTGACGCGAATGTCGTCGTTCATATTCGGGAACCGGCGTTTGAGCATTTCGGCCAGCTCGCTCTTGACGTTACCTTATGAGGTCGTTCACCGCCTTGAAAGAGGCTGCAACGTCTACGTCGGTGCATACGTGCTCCGCCGTCTCTTTCCAACGCTCGGTCATCTGTTGGAAATCTTTCTTGCGTTTCTCGTACTCGGGACCCAGTTTTTTTTCCACGGACTGCATCACGTGTTGGGCAAAATCTGCGAACTGGACCTGCCAGAGATCGAGTTCGCGTTCGATCTCTTCCTGCGTCCGTTTGATGTTGTCGTCCCTGTTTTTCATCACGGTGACCAAAGCATCGAGATCTTCGGCGGACACCTTGTTGGACAGCTCGGAAATCACCCTTGCCTCTTGCAGCAATATTTCGTCCGACGACACATCCTTTTCTTTTTTCGAACCGGCATCTTTTCCCAGACGCTTATATCCGAACTTTTGTTGCGCTATCGCGCGAGCTCGAGTTTCGTCGTCGAAGAACACGGCCATCGTCCCGGGTCTCTGTCCCGTTTCCACCATGGAAACCTCGACGCAGTGGCCGTGGTCAGCCCGTCTGTAGCTGAGCGAGAGACAGTTTAGATGCTGGGAGAACTGACTTCGAACGAAATGCTCGTTGGTCAGTTCCAGCAGCACAGCCACCGCACCGCCGTAAGTCGAGTCCTGCCACCAGTCGCGTACGACGCCGACCTTGCGCGCGTCGACGTGCTTCCATTTCACCGGCAATCCGACCAACTGCCAGCGTGCCACCACGTCCGCTGTCACGTCGTATTCGTTCTCCGCCACGGTCTTGATGTCCGTCACCACGTATCCGACGACGAATCTCTTCATCTCAACCTTTTCAGAGCTCGCTTTCGTTGTTTCGATCTCAGGTAACGCTTCGCTAAAGTGTACCTTACTGTTTTCACGTGCTGTCGATCCGCGTCGTCCTCTTCGGCGATTCTCGTCGGTCTCATCGTCAGCGTGTTCTCCTTCATGTCGACCACGGAATGCGTGTCGGTGGACATTCTGAGAAGTTCGACGGTGAACCAGTCGACGTGTCGGATGCCGGTCAACACGACGCCTTCGTCTCGCGGCACCATCGCGTTGCAGAACGGGGCCATCCGGCCGGCTACCACGGCGATCGTAGGATTGCGCGAAGATAGCTGCCCGAGTTGGAATTCGTTGGGTATGTCCAAAGTTGCGATCTTGCAACCGCAGTTCGGGCCGCCCCCTCGAGAGAATCTCATCGTTCCCACCAGTCCGGAACAATCGATGCAACAATGCGTTCCTTCGGGACACGAACCCAGAAGCACTCGAAGTTCCAGTCCGGTAATTTTACTCTCCATTTCATCACTTGATTTCATGCTGACGTTGAGTGATGTTAGTAGTATTACTTCTTCTTCTACTACTTCTTCTTCTTCTTCTTATTGCAGAGATGGATAACCGACACACCGTGCACAACATCGAAGAGCTACACAAGCTACCGGCTGCAGATGTAACCGAAATCAATATAAAACGACCGGGCGTGCATCTGGATGATAGAATAGCCAGAAAATTGCAAAGGTTCCCGCATCTGGAACGATTAAATGTTTCCGACGCGTACGTCAGAAAATCATTTGTCGGTAATCTGCCGCCGACGATACAGGCGATCTTTACCAATTGTTCGATGAAAGTTTGCGTGCCATCCAAGCCGCAAAAAAATCAAGTAAGTACGTTCTCG
>NW_022701776.1:3894-5387 GCF_011630105.1 Anneissia japonica | reverse complement strand
GCCAGGACGCTGTCCGGTCTCACTCTGGCACCGGCGCAAGCGCTCGGAAAAGCTATGTCCGAGTTCAACCTTCAGTTTCTCGGCAGGATACCTGTATCCATATGGATACCTTCGTTGGTGACGTGGTTGTCGTTATTGCTCGTCACCGTGTCTCTATTTTACGTCGGCCTCACCAGACGCGCAACGCAACAGCAACAACAGCAGCAGCAGCCGCAACCGTACGTCGTCGAATACCGGCCGCGGCAGATGTGGCGGCCGACGACGACGATGACGAGGAGGAGGTGGAGGACGTTGAAAAGAATAAAAAAAATTAAATTCATTCTCGTTATTATCTTGTTACAGATATCTTCCTTTAGTTTCTCTTGAAATATTTTCTCGCGTTGCAATCGTTCCAAGTTTTCGTTCAGCACGTTGAGAACTGCCTGGCACCACGTGATCTTGATTAGATCGTCTCCGTTCTCTTTTTCCTCTTGGTCTGCAACGTTTCTAATTTCTGTCAGCATCGTTATTTCCCATTCCATTTTGTCAACATATTTTTCGATGAGCAACAGTTCGATTAGGTTTTCGTATTCTTCACATTCTTCCTGTGATGTTGGCAGTTTCAACCAGTTCGCAATTCTCTGGATCTCGATCCGATCGTCCATCGTTGCTTCTTTTTTGTTGTTGTTGTTGTTGTTTTTTTTCCCTTGATATATATATATATATATACACACACATTTGTAGACCTGACGTCATCGTTCGTCAGAGACGATGACGACGTAATACGTGCCTTTTTCGTCCGAGGTACATCAGGAAGAGGATATCGTCGAGTTTATTTGGACCGAGACCGGATTCTCGCTTCACGGCCTCCATCTCCTCTACGCGTTCGCTGTACACGGTCAGCAGTATGGCGACGAGGTGAGACAGGATCCAACAACCGACCGTCGTCCACCACCACCCGGTGCACGGCAGAAGCAGGACGGATGCGTGCAGTGGAGTGACGTGGAACAGGATTCCGGCTGCGATCACGCCGAATCTGGACGCTATCGACACTCGAGGTACGATGACGGCGGGAACGATCAACGCGGCCAGCAGCACGATGACACGCAATGCGAATTTCAGTCGACGCCCGTTCGACCGTTCCAGGTACAGCGAAGACACCTGACATGTGAGCACCCTTCTCCAGAATGCCTCCCTCTCCACGGAGCCGGTCGGGAAAAAGGTACCCGACATTTTGCCTTTGTAACCCAGCGTTCGGACGTAAAATTTGTAATCCGGTTGTTCGACGGTCCCGTCGGAAATCTGTTCGTAGTGGTGCCTGAGAACGCTGGCGATCGTGTCGGCCATCCTGTTAGCTCCGAACAGATACTCCAAGATGACGAACGTAAGAAACGACAACGCGAACGCGACGATGCCCACTCCCGTTAACCACTTCATCAGAACGTCGGATCCCGGACGTTCGAACGCCGAGTCCCCACACTCTTCCTGTCCGACTCGATACCGTTCGTGGCAAC
>NW_022701776.1:2442-3053 GCF_011630105.1 Anneissia japonica | reverse complement strand
CGTCCGACTCGTTCCGGCTTCCGGCATGGAAAAGATCGCCAAATGCACCGCGGTGTTCGTCGACGAGTACGGCAAAGAGAGCAAGACCATCAACACCGGTTCGCTGGGTGTGACTTCGGCCGACCTCGGCGAGTTGGGCGATTACATGTCGAAGGACGAACTGAGAGAGGAGAAGGAAGCTCGGACCTACAACGGACACGTGCAGGTGTACGACGAGATGATCGGTAGTTTGGATATCAACAAAGCCGCGTACAAGTTGGTGCTGAACGGTCACTACAATCCAAAGTACGGACCGTTCAGGTTCCTCAAACTGTCGCTGATATCGCTTCTGATCGACGTCGGTTTCCTGCATTACGCGGCCCTCCACTCCAAACTGCATCCTTATTACAACGAATGTCGAACGGCCTCCGGCGTGTTGAACATGGATCTATTCAAGAAGCAGTTCATGAAGAGACATCGTGGTCGATACGGTTCCTCGGTGGTAGCTCAGAATGCGGGCGTGTATCGCAAACTCAAGCTGCCCATCGACGGTTCTCCGAAATGGCCTTACATTCCGATGAAGACCAACGTCAGTTTTCAAACCTCCAGAAATGCGATCAACAACCGAAGAG
>NW_022701776.1:0-2378 GCF_011630105.1 Anneissia japonica | reverse complement strand
GCTGTCTCTTATACACATCAACGTGATGAATGCCAAACAACGTAAAGATATATCGAAAGGGGATCTTGCGCGGGTGAAATTCAGCGTGACGTGTTATTCGGACAATTCCAGGGTTGGCTCCGGACCGCTGAGGTTTCTCGTTCTTTATTGTCCGGAAGACGAAGTGAACATCTTGAAACGATGCACATTTGCCAATCCCATTTCGGGATACGATCGCGACGCCGCTATTGCGGAATTGATGAAACCTAAACCGTTGTTCGACGCCGAAGGGGTGGTTGCGGTCGTCGAGTCGATAATGGATAGGATGCAGGTGCCTTTGGAACAGGCTTGCGAAATGGGCGGTGTCGACATGGAGGTGTACAAAGATTCGACCAAGGAATTGGAGGAACGCAAACGATCGATGGAGATTCAAGCCGAAGCAAGCACCAAGCGACAGAAGAAGAAATAAATAAGTGTGTGTGTGTGTGTGTAAACAACAAGTAAAAAAATGATATGAATAATAAAATGTTGCAGGGAAAAAAAAGAATCATTGTTTATCTTTTCATTAAAGAGTGATCATGGCTGCTAAGTTTTTCTATATTCTGGGTGCAAAGTATTCTCGATTAACGGGACGATTACTGGTCCGTGGCAAGACGTCGAACGGCAACGCCGTGGTCGTGAGAACTCGGCCCGTCGAGTTCATCTCGTACAAGGAAACGACGGATGGCGATGTGGTGTTGTACAAGGGAGACGGATACGATCCGAATTCGAATCGCAGATTCAAACTGCTAAAGTCCACGGATAGAAACGGTATTTCGACCGACGGCACGTTCGGTAACATTCCACCGGCAACGGACGACCTCGACGCCCAGTGTTCAATCGGCATCCACGGATGCGCCTGGCATACTTACTCGACGGACGAAGGAGGTGACGCGTTGCTCTTAGAATACGACGAGGAGCTGCACGCCCGATACGAGAGGACGCATCCGGTACGTTTGGACGTGGTGTACGTATCCGTGCGCCTCGACGTTCGAGGACGATTACTAGCCGGCGTCATGTCCGGTGAACGGTACGCGCCGACTTGCGTCGTAAGAGACGCTTCGCACGACGAGAACCTATTCGGACTGATCCGGGCCGTAACGTCGGCGGACGTGCTCGTGTATCACGGAGACTGGGTGCCGGAAGTGTTGAAGAAGAATGCACGCGAACGCAACTTGCCTTTCGAACGATGGCCCATCGGAGTGGACACGACTTCCGACGCTCGTTGCTCCAACCTCCTGTCCCTCTACCAGTACGTCGAGCATCGCTCGTGTTTCGAGCTGGAAGGCGAGGCGTCGGATCGAAATCTGACCGAACAAGCGTTCGTGATGGAAGAGTACCGACGGAAAGTGGAGTCTAGAGGATTGGTCGAAACGACTCTGAACGTCTCGCGACTCGTGGGAACGTTTCCGGGAGGATCAAAAACCCAGGTGCTCGAGTCCGTGCTGTGCAGGGAGGCGATTAAACGCGGTGCCGTGTTTCCCAGACAATGTGGTGGTGGTGGTTCGTCGTCGTCGTCGTCGTCGACCACCACCACCACCACCAAAGTGGAAGGAGGTGGACTCGTGTTCGCTCCCGTGCCCGGAATTCACGACAACGTGGACGTGTACGATTTCAGCTCGTGTTATCCTCGCTTCGTCGTGGACAGGATCGACCCGACTGGAAGACGGCACGTTCGTTGACAGGAATTTGCGAGAAGGACTTTTGCCTTCGGCGCTGCGACGATTGGTACTCGGAAGGGATGCGCACCCCGAACATTCGGCAGCCTACAAGCGAGCCGCAAACGAGTGTATCGGTTGCTTGGCCATCTCGAAACGAGCCGAACTGTACAATTACGTCACGGACGGTTGTCGAAGTCAACTGGAACGACTCAAACGATGCGCCGAAGAGTTTGGGGCTCGCGTCCTGTACGGGGACACGGACTCCCTGTTCGTCGGAGGCGTCGATAAGGCCGGTGACAGGAGCGAGTTGGAAAGCCGGTTTACAGACGTGATCGGACGCGATGGCTGGCAGCGCTTCTCGTACAGAGGAACGGTTTCCAGGATACTGTTTACCGAGGAAAAGAAACGCTACGCATGTTTGCAAGAAGACGGCACGGTGACCACGACCGGCATGTTTACCGCGAGGGCGGACGTCGAACCCATGTTGGTCGAGCTGGAAAAGACGATGGTGGAGACTGCTCTTTGGCAACGCGACCGGCGTGTAGCCGTGGATATCTGCATCGACGCGTTCGAACGCTGCGTACGCAAGCTGCGGGATACGGAAGAGGTGGATACTGCGCAGATACGCCGTCTTTCCACATCGGAAACGTCCGGCGGAAGATTCCGAAAGGCTTGCTCGGCCTTCGGCATTTATCGAAC
>NW_022701775.1:0-2644 GCF_011630105.1 Anneissia japonica | reverse complement strand
TGACAAGTCGACATACTAAAAATTGTATGTTGTCATGGCGAGATAGATTATCTTGACAAGTCGACGTAGTAAAAATGTTATTTTGTCTTGGCGAGATAGGTTATCTTGACAAGTCGACATAATAAAAGTTATATTGTCATGACAAGATACAATTTGTATTATGTCGACTTGTCAAGATAATTATCTTGACAAGTCGTCAAGTCGAATGGCACTTAGGTGCTTCCGTATGTACGTTATTGCGGACAGGCGTGTTTGGTGCCATAGAATGGTTAACTGAGTTAAGGTGGGCGTATATTTTGTTCTGTAATAAATTTGTTTGATCGTGTACTGAATTTGTATTAGTATAGTATTTAAAAATAATTACGTAAATAAAATATGCTGATGTTAATTATGCTATTTGTTATAATCAATGAAGTTGTGATAATGTAGAATATCGCATTGTTCATGGATATGGCACTGCTTTATCAGTGGCAATTACTTGTGTTAATTAGTTAACTATATTGAATATTCTATGTGTATTAGAGAATACAGTATAGAACATATATTTTCTATGATTCGGTGACTTAATTGTGAGGATTGGAAGGGGATTAGAAGATTGAGTAAGGTATTTTTGCATCGCTAGGCCTTGCTAACATGTAAGTAAATCAAAATGGCCGATAATTTATTGAACTACAATATTGTTGTATACCTAAGATTTAATAATTGTGATTATTACATATTTGATAATGCTGATCTAAAAGAGGAAATATGTTTACCACAACGTACTTTGAGAATTGCTGTCACTCCTGTAATACACGCATAATTGTTATTTGCTAATGATCAATATGTCTATTTGTTATTTGTAACGTTAAAAATACATTTAATAATGGTTGGTCCTATTGAAACGTTTATAACTGCCTCACTAGTATAATGCTCTTAAATTTTTCTGTAGTTTGACCCATTAAGTCAATTAAAGTAATAATTTTCAGAAGAAATTGATTTTGAAATGTTCGAAAAATATTAATTATTTCAGTGAATTATTCAAATATTTTTATTGGTCTCTATCAAACATACAATTAAAAAGTTGAATATGTGAGTGCTATTTATAATACCTTTTTTGTGGGACATAGAAGAAGGATGTAGCCTAATACCAAATTTAAGGCGGATTGGGTCCTTTATAACAATTTGAACCTTTCTAGACATGGCATCAGGTCAGACTTAATGGTACACTTTCAATCTTTACGGCCCTATCAAGGTTACGCTTTTAGTATAGTCAAAATAATACATATATACAAGTAATACTTCTAAACAAAATTAAACACACTCTCAAACTCAATTAAATGCAAAGCAAATCCTCTAAACCTTTACCAATTTCGCATGCCGGACTTCGAGTGTTTTGGACCGATTGTCGACAGTTGAGTTTTCCTATTTTAAAGAAAAAGAATGAAATGATCACAGCACTGTAATCAAAGTGCAATAAACGTGCCTGCTAGAAATCTCTTTTTGCTTACTATTACATAAAAAAGATTTTGAAGATTCTGCATATTACAAACATTATGTGCAAAATACTTTAAATCAGAGTTTCAATACCCAAGAATCATGGCAACTTACATTATAAGCACATTAGCCAGTGGGTCAAAGTGCACAGTACTCTCGGTAGTCTGTGAACAATGCAGCGTACAATAAATGAAGCGGCTGCATCTCCTTCGAGGAGTAAATTCAATCCAAATTCTATACTCCATAATGTGAACACACTTAAGAATTATGCTGCGCCACACAAGTCTAATTCTTTGTTTCATTTTTTTTATTTTAGAGTGTATTACTATGTGCATGTTTTTTTTAATTATTAATTATTACCTCCGCAAGGAAGTTATATTATTACCGGATGCTGCATGTTGTGTGTGTGTTTGTTAGCAACCCCCTGCTTACAGTTTTAGGTTTACATGCGTCAGATTTTCACGGATGAATTCTGACATTGAATGGAATGGCCAATTTTATTTTGGTGACGATACGAATAGGGGTGTGGATGTGGGAATCAATGAAAGGAAAAGACCCCACACAAGATATCTCAAAAACTGATCTACCGATCTGTATGAAACCTTCTGGAAAAATTGACCAAGTTACAAGACATGATTAAACCTTGGTGACAATCTAAATTTGGGTGTGAATTTGGGGGACATACATATCTCAACTAATCATTGGATGTGAATGAAACTTTCTAGAATGGTGTGTCATGTTCCAAGAAAGAATGTTTTTACTTTTGGTGACAATTCGGAGTAGGGTGTGGATATGAGGACAATTAAAAGAGAAATGTCTAATGAAATTTATGGAAGAGTAACCCAACTTTAGAAGTAATTACATTTTGGTGAATATCCAGATTTGGGTGTGGATTTTTTGGTTATTTAAGAGCTAAAATCTCATACTTAAATATCTCAAAAAAGCATCAATGGATCTAAAAACACGTTATATCGTCATTGCGGACTTATAAAATCCGCATACGCCTTAAAACTAAAAGAAAATGCATACGTTTAGAGTCCGTACTGAGGCCAAAAAATCCGCAATGAAAATATAACGTGTTTAAATGAAACTTTTTAAAATGATTTACCATGGACCAAGAAATTAACGAATAATTATTGGTAACAATCCGGAGTAGCCTTGTTGCAAT
>NW_022701774.1:0-571 GCF_011630105.1 Anneissia japonica | reverse complement strand
TTGAGCTGTATTTCCTGTTAACTGTAGATGACATTTCCATACACGTTTACTGATTTATATTTCTCCGTATTTCGTTGGCACTGTACTGTACATTAAACATTTTTCAAACATTGTCAACTAGAATTGCTGAGCATTATGAGTAAGTGGGGATTTTTTAATATGCAAGGAAATTGCAAGAAACATGGATGATATATTTGGAGATTTTCCAAGCTGCTTATCTTTGGTAGGTACCTAGTTTCAATGCTGCTTTAACATTATTGCTTGTGTGTATAGGTTTGTGATTAACTCACATTTAGGTACTGCACTTCTAAGATAGATTGCTCCTTTGCTATCTTAGCTAATCACTGCTACAATTGGATTTGTAATGAAGATTGACCCTAAATATAATTGTTGTCCAAAATTGTGACCTCAAAAACCTAAGGTTAATGAAACATGAAACTACATTGACTATTGTCATTTGAATAAGAGTTTTAATAGCAAAGCTCTTCTAACCCTTTTGGTCTCAGTTACTCTAATTACATTCAGAAATTAGTGTTCCAAGGCTTGCCTTTTATTCTGCCTTTGACCAGGA
>NW_022701773.1:0-549 GCF_011630105.1 Anneissia japonica | reverse complement strand
CAACAGAGTTCTTTATCATGTTTATATTGTCTAAAAGCCATTTTAAACTGAGACCTAGATATTATAATTGAATCATAAAGAGGCCCATATCGGGCATGCATTAATCCATTGAATAATGCAATTGATGGTTAATAAAGCAGTTGCTTGATGTAACATGTGGGTGGTTGTCTGGAGCATCCATTGAATAATGCAGTTGGTTACCTGCAGCATCCATTGAATAATGCAGTTGTTGGTTAGCCGAAGCATCCATTAAATATTGCAGTTGTTGGCTAGATGAAGCATTTTCAATGGAAAATGCAATTGTTGGTTATCTGCAGCATCCGTTTAATAATGGAAACTGGTTTGTTTAGACAATCACTTGTAGTTCATGCATAGAAAACAATTTAGACATGGTGATGAACTGCAAACTGTATAGAAACTGAATATAAATAATGGTATTATTATTATATAGATAACATAATATTAGCAAAAAAAAAAAAAATTATTGCAGTTTTCACTTGAAGTAATAACTGCTCAATTCCTTGTTAGAATCAATCAGTTGTAAACTAA
>NW_022701772.1:249-908 GCF_011630105.1 Anneissia japonica | reverse complement strand
GAATATAATGAACATGGTGATTGGACAAAAAAACTAAGGGGCGGAGTAAGAATAGAAATAATTAACAGATAAATTAATTGGGAACTGTAATTATAATGAGGCTATCAGTGTGGGAACACAGATCTCAGCCGGTAATAACAATAATGGAAATAAACAATGACATAGAATGACCGCATTAAAGCTATACCAAACAATTTATATAATTTAGGTTACCGATTTGTATCTTTTGATGTTGAATCTCTGTTTACAAATGTTCCCCTTACTAAGGTAATTAATATAATTCTTGATAGGGTTTACAATAAGAAACTGATATCTACTAACCTTAAGAAAAATTCGCTAAAGGAAACTATTTAGAGATTGCTGTACTAAAACTGTATTTACGTGTAATAACGAATTTTATAAACAAACTGATGGTGTCTCAATGGGTTCGCCTCTTGGCCCAGTTTTAGCTAATATTTTAATGACTGAACTAGAAGAGTCTATTGTTCCTAACCTTATTGAATCAATTACTATTAAGTTTTATACTCGTTTTGTTGACGACACGCTAGTATTAGCTAAGCCCAATGATTTCCCGCAAATTCTAAGCTACTTCAATGCTTTTCATAGACAGATAAATTTTACTTTTGAATCATTTGAAAACAGTGACACAGTACACTTTC
>NW_022701772.1:0-195 GCF_011630105.1 Anneissia japonica | reverse complement strand
GTCCATTATGATAGCTTTGCTCCATGGAACCATAAGATCTCCTGGATTC
This sequence comes from Anneissia japonica, assembly GCF_011630105.1. Taxonomy (NCBI): domain Eukaryota; kingdom Metazoa; phylum Echinodermata; class Crinoidea; order Comatulida; family Comatulidae; genus Anneissia; species Anneissia japonica. The sequence continues at coordinate 146 of NW_022701772.1, read as the reverse complement.
GTAGTTTAGTTTCTAGAGCCCACAGATTGTGTACTCCTGATAAACTTCAAACAGAGCTTAGTAACATCAGGAAGTTTATATCTTGGAATGGGTACCCTTTAAAAGTTGTTAATAATGTACTTAAGAAATTAAATGAACCTAAATGT
>NW_022701771.1:0-646 GCF_011630105.1 Anneissia japonica | reverse complement strand
AAGCGCCCCCTATAATACATCAATATAAATCAAAGATCTTATAAACACAAGATAGCGTTCTCCGCGATTCACGCGTAACAAATAGAAGCGTCGGTCAAGGTTCAAAAGTTTCCAATTTAGCAAGAGGGCGCCATTCATGCGCTATTATACCTAAGAGAAAAAGTAATCAGTTTTGGAAGAGGGCGTCCTATCTGTTGCCATGGATTTGAGATGGTTCCTGTTCGCGATTTTTTTTCCGTACGAAAAATTTACATGAAACTCCACTCGGGCCGTCTCGGCTGAATCCACCCGAAAATCTCATTGCAGAATTCAGGAGGTCAAAAGGTCATCAACAGATAAACGTCTACAGAAAAACTTCTGAGAGAACGTCGCTGTCTAATTTTTAAAATATATCGATGTTACCATGTTAATACCAATGGGTCGTTTAAAATGACATATAATATTTGATTAAGCTGCACGAGTAATGAAAAGTTTTATTTTAACTTGAGTTACATACTATGACAATTTTAATTTTTTAGTTAGGCCTGGGTTTTGCATAATTACCTAGGCCTACAAGTAGTCCTACTAAAAACGCTTTCTGGGAAAAACACAGAGTAAGGAAAAGCGCGTTTTTCTTCATCACTGATCAAATGAAACAGAATGACAG
>NW_022701770.1:0-728 GCF_011630105.1 Anneissia japonica | reverse complement strand
TATTTTTACCTGTATACATTAATTACCACCATGTTACAGTTCTAGTTTACTAAGAGCCTGTGGCCGGCACAGCGTATAAGGTGTTCAGCTTTTGATCGTGAGATCGAGTTGGGAAAAGACGCTTGTACTGTTGCACTTCGTAACGGGTACGTAGCGTGACTTATTTTTTGTGGAAGGTTCGTTTGAGTGGAAAGTGGGCCCTTACCTCCAATACTCTGGAGAACATTGTAAATAGGCCTATATCCACGAATATCAATAATTTGTGTTTGAATGTGGACCTTCTCCAGTTTTCGAGCGGCTCGTCGTACCCCCTTAACTCCCCACGCTACGGGCCTGTGTAATAATCGTCGCACTTTTTAATACCTGTCGCGCTTTGTAACAAATCTGTCACACTTTGTAATATTACATGTTGCACTTTGTAATAACTGTTGTTGCACTTTGTAATAGGCCTAACTGTTTTCGCACTTTGTAATAATCAAGCTGTCGCACTTTGTAATAGGTGCCTGCAAGGGTGGCACTAGGAAATGCCCGACGGGGGGACGAGGTCCCCGATTCCCCCGACGAGGGGTCAGGTTTCCCCAACGAATTCAAAGTGGCGTGTTCGAGCTTCGATTAAAATGGTTTCGAAAGTGGTCCAGATGCGAAGCATCCGAAAATTTTGACATTTTAGGGGTTTAAAAGGCTTATTTAATCGATTTTATGGTCTCCTAATATGTAGAAAATACATA
>NW_022701769.1:0-642 GCF_011630105.1 Anneissia japonica | reverse complement strand
TCAGGGACAGATATATAACTCTGTGCTTTATTTCTTATTCACATGACACTGTAAACAAATGGATAAATAATAACAGTGATCAATTAGGAACAAGACGACAGGTATAGAATAAGTAAATATACTGTAACCAATGTAATTTGAATTTATGGCTATGCTTACCGTTTTTGAATTTACATGTATGTTTTACATTTATGTATAGGGTATGCATCTAACGTGTATGAAATCACACCGAGACGCGGTAGCATCAATGGTGGTACCAGAATAACTATTACTGGAAACGGCAAGTATCCAACATTAATATTGGTTATTCATTGTTTTTATTTGTTCATCCAAAAGGCCATGAAAACATGTTTTTTTTTTCTTACAACAAATACGTTGATGAACACAAAGATGAGAAAAAGCGACTTCATGCCCATTAGGCCCAGATCTCTATACAAAAATATTATAACGAAATTTATTTCAATAGTGAAAAAATAAAAAGCAATAATTTTTTTAAGCTAAATGTTTTTTTGTAAATACAATTTTGAAAATTGTTCGTGCAATACACAGGTAATTAAAAATTGTCCATATTTTGAGAATAAAAACATATTAAATATTATTGGAACTTAAAAAAATCTAGCAAAATAAATTTTATGCATGATT
>NW_022701768.1:0-983 GCF_011630105.1 Anneissia japonica | reverse complement strand
ACAGTAGGCCTAACCAATAAAAATATATAAAATACAAAACAAGATTTATGCAAGATTAAAAAACTATACAGAAGTCTCCGCCCGGCAAGCAGACAAGGCCATACTTTAAACTGGCATCTAGGCACTCCATCGAACGTCCTATTGTTAGCATCTCAACTGACCCACTTCTATCAGAGCGGCGCTCAAAGCGAATTTCTGTAGACCAAGGAGGAAAGTTCTTTCCTCCATGTATAGATCAACACCGGTCACACAGTCAGTGACATTTGTCACGTGATGTTGCGTACTCTGTTGGACTGATCACATCCACACACACGAGGTACCTACCCAATATTAACTGTACAGTAGTTGCATAGGCCTATTGCTGTATATAATATATATTGATGCCTACGTTTAATAATAGAGAAAATAGATGTTCTATTTTCTCTATAGTTTATTGAATGATGTTTGGCGAATACTGGCGTTCATTTGTGTTCCCATGTTATGTGTGTGCAGGGAGTTGATAAATGTTTTTTCGTTCGTCGTCAGCTTCTTAGCTGGTAGGCTGCTATTTAACGAAGATAGGTCTTTCCGACAGAGCAAACGGCAATTAGGCCTACATGCATGTGCTGCCATTATCGTCATTTACCACTTAATTTAACTATTAGGACTTGGTTCATTTCAAAGTAAAACTTGTTCAGTATTTTAAATTGTACAAAAACGGTAGTTCAACCGGGGTCTGGTCTAACGACACAGACGCGTTTGTCGCCCAAAACAATAGAAACAATGGCAAACGCGTTCAACAGCACAAACCCGTTTAGACGCGTCTGGGACATATTCTGACTAGCTTATTAATTTTCATGAGGCACGATAATTAGACGATCGCTTTCCCAGACGCATTTCAGGCCCGTAGCCAGGGGGGGTTTTTATGGTTCGGGCGAACCCCCTTTTCTAGCGAACCCCCCTGTTTTCTAGCGAACCCCCCTCAAATTTTTGAATGAGTCCCA
>NW_022701767.1:0-670 GCF_011630105.1 Anneissia japonica | reverse complement strand
TTAATCTTTAAAAAGTATAAATATTAGGAGCAGTTGTTGCAAAATTATTTAAATTATTTAGGTTATTCCAGATTTCTGTCCCATGATATGAAAAACTTATATTCAGTCTTTGGTTTATGTAAGCGTAAAATGTCATTTGAATTGTTTCATAGATATGTTCACGTTCATGACACCGGTTTCTTAAGTAAGATGGTGCTAAATTATTCATTATCTTATACATTATTACAGCTTTATTGATATAAGTTTGAAAGGCAAAAGGGAAACCACTGGAAGGAATCCCAATATCTGCAGACGGATCTGTTTCGGCCTTCTAGGACTCATCAGTGCAGCTAGGGTACAGACCCAAACGAAACGTTCGACCAGCTTAGGCAGAGCCCAAACTAGTCCCACGACCGCTAATGATTACAGAGCCAAACCAAGGCAATATATATACACAGCTCAGGTGTGAATGCAAATAGTGGAATACAAGCTATGCGGCTCGGTTCCAGTAGATACAGAGAATATTTTGTCATTCTTAACACGTCCTACAAAATTCTTACGAGACAGCACTAGTCCGTGAATTTGTGAACAAGATCGGAGATCTAAAGATGCAATCTCTACCGTGCATCAATGGCGGCGCTGGATCTCAATAGAGATTCTTAAACAATATGTAAGTTTGAAAGGCAAATGG
>NW_022701766.1:0-13037 GCF_011630105.1 Anneissia japonica | reverse complement strand
AAAAGAAATGGCTATGAAATTTTAGGGGGGGGGGGGGGCTAAAGCCTGTTTAGCACCCCTCTAAATCCGCCCCTGCAAGTCCCGTAAAATTTAGTGTGTGAATATAATTTGGTTTTTCATTCTGTTTTGTCTTCTTTAATTGAATTAGAAATATCTGTTACTTAGTACTAAAACAATCTCTCAATAAAATGTTTCTAAGTGAACGATATTTATTAAAAGGTGTTTGGCTGCCATGTTTATCGGATATGTGTATTACATTATCACGGTCATACATAAGTCAATTTCATTTTATTTAGCTTAAGTAGGCTCATATAAAACTATACAAGAACTGTTGATTGTTCAATGGTTAATCCCATAAATAAATACACCAACTAAATAAATATCAAAGTTGCCTTTTCTTTTGGTCATAAGTAGAAATACTTATTATGGTCATCTAAAAATTACAAATTAAAAAAAAATATCTAAAAATTTATTGTCAAAATAGTATTTAAAAAATCGGGCCCCGACTGTACTCTTGAACCAGGGCCCCTCACAACCTAGTTACGCCACTGCGTCGCCTGCGTTTCCAAATGACGTCCAAAACGAGTTGCCAAGTTTGTTAACGACGTTGTCACCAAATCAACTTTAGGCGACTGTCGGCGAGTGGGTGCCTTTGTATCTGAGTCCGCTTTTACTGATCCGGATGAAACCTTGCAAACGATTAATTCAAATGTTTCTTTGAACTCTTTTCTCATTTCTTTACTTCTTCCTGCATAAATTAACGGATTCATCATTGAGTTAGCAAAGAGGAATAAAGCTGAAAACCACCTATAAATCATAATCCATGTGGAACTATTAATGTATGCTATGACTGTGCCTTTGAGAACAGTTGGCGTAATACACAGTGTGAAAGAAATAAGCACTATGGCTGTGGTTTTCGTCACTTTCATTTCTCGTCTTCTAATTTTCTTTCCCAGGCGTAGTGCATTCTCTTTTCCTTTCTTTGACGCAATTAAGTAAATATACGCATACACCATAAACATGATCAGCATTGTCAAGCCCGAAAAAGGGAGGAACAAGTATTTGATAGCAGGGTCGCCGTAAATTCCTACTGCAGAAACCCCACAGTCGTATTCATACGTCATGTTTTCATACGTAACATTAGGTGGTGGCAAAAAAGTGTTTGCAAAGAAAACCAAAAAAAATGGACTTCCTCCGTAACAAACACCACAAACATCAATGATAATAATAATTCGAATTGCTCTTTCAGGTGACATCCACACATGGTAGCGAAAAGGGAATTTAATCGCAAGAAATCGATCAAAAACCATCACAATCAGATTCAGCAATGAAGTAGCGATAAATATACAGGGTGGCAGACTGTACCATATTTCTTCACACTGTCCCACGTGCGCATATTGAGCCATCAGGAATGGAAATCCAATAATGCCGGTTAAGAAATCGAAGAGTGCTAAGGATGATATAAATATATTATTCGGAGTTTGTAATAGCGAACGTTTAAGATACACAGTGAGCATGACAATGAAGTTTCCAATTATTGTCATCAGCATTAGAGGAAACCAGATCAAAATATATAACACTAGAAAATGATTTCTTGTCATAATGCATAAGCTTACATCAAAAAATGGTAAATACAGTTAAATACAGCTTCGTTAACACAACTATCTGTTAATTAATACGAGGCCTATCTACTCGCTGTGGTAGTACAAGTTATTTGGAACAGGCATTCAATGCATTATGAGTCTATAATTCGAAATATTATTATTGTACGTGGCTGAAGTATGTAGAGCAGTGTTTATTTCCGCAGCCAATAAAGAACAAGTGAACATTTTTTATATGTTCAGTCTTGCTACCACGCAACACCATGTGACTGAAATTCGGCATACGTCAGTGTTTTTATTTGCACAACGCTTCTTTTGGTGTGGCATTAGCACAGCATTGTAGGCCTACTATATTTTTAGCCAATTGAAAATTCAGTGAGATGTAGGTGTTAGCGAGATTTTGATTCATGTTCCAAAATTCAATGATATGTGTTTAAAGCGAGATTTTTATTCATATTCCAAAATTCAGTGAGATGTAAGTGTTTATAGCGAGATTTTGATTCGTAGCATTTTAAATATGTTTTTAAACGATTTCAAGGAGTGTTTGTTGACATTACCAGGTACATAGACAAACATATTTTTATTAAAGCCACGTACAATTTCAGTTCCAATTTATGTTCAATTTGAGCACCCAAAATATGTACACAAACATTTCATTACTCAAACAAAAAATGAAAAGGCATACTGATCTTTTTTTTAGTAACGTGTCAGTGAATTAAGTATTTACGTTGCTGTACTTACCTGACTGCGTGCGTGTTTGATGCTGACAACTCACAACTGCAATTTCAGTCACTGCATGACCGTTTTTATATTTTTAATAAAACCAATTTCTTCTAATTTACAATACTTTTTCTTCTGAATTCGTGGTAATTCGTTATCACGCATAGACCTGCGCTAAATGCGTGACAAATTTATGATCACGCATGTGCAAAATGCGTGTTTTATCCAAAATCACTTCGAAATGCGGGGTCGTCCCGCGGCGATGCGAGACGGTTAGCAGCCCATTACGACACTTGGCGCCTTCGCCAAATTTCGACATTGCTAGCGTATTTCACCATTACGACATTACTATGGTCTTCGTTACATCCAATATATGGCTCACGCTATCAATACGTTCCAATTACAAAACATGTTGGTCTATTGCCAACATTGCTGCCTCTCACATTACTCCCTTCCAATTACAACACCTTCTATATTATCTGAAAACTTATGTATCTGAAAAGTGCTGTGTACATGTTGCGTCCATGTTTGTCAGCCCTGCACTACTGCCTGCATTTGATTTATGTTTACATTATTATTTAATACACACGTTGGAAGAACATGTACATACACACCATGCAATTAATTGTATATAAGTGCGTATGACCTGGTTAAACACACAGGCAATATAGCCTATATAATAATATTAGGGCCTACTATACAACCATGTACAAGTAATTAATTATTATACAGTTTTTATTTGGAAATTAAATCCATGATACAAAACTACATTCTACCTGACTACGAGAATGTCTATTCAATAATTCCAAACTAGGCCTATTTGTACTTCACTATACAGATACCGTACTGTATGATGAATGTACTGCAAAAGTACAAAACTCTGCTAATTCATTAGTTAAATGATCGTAAGAAATAACAACTCATCGTAGGCATTACTAGTGGCATATAAAGTTATATATAGGCTCTATGTACAATATTATTTCCGTCACTTGTATACCTTAAAGGGCAATTGCTTCCAATTTTGCTCACGAGCACCGTACTCGAGGTGGTAATCGGCTCATCGGCAATTAATCGCCGTAATTTGGCTTACACTTATGTGTGGAGTGACTTCAGCACATAAAATGTACAATGGTCATATCGGTACCCTACCCGGCCATCATAACAACCGACCGACTGCACACCATTTCCTGTCCCACACAACTACGACAGTCCATAACGCATGCAAGTACAGTTAGCTCTGGACGCAGGGTTCCCGGAACGCCGCCCTCAGCGGCGAGTGCGAAGCACAACTCGGGCTCAAAAGTGGAACGTGAAATTTGGATATGGTTTTGTAGTCAGATTTGCGAGAAAAACTTCAGCTACCCGTATTTCTCAAATGAGGCGTCAGTGGGAGCTGTAATTTGTATGGCAAGGAGATTGAGCAACCCTTCATTCATATTAAGGAAATTTACGCCCAGAAACTTTGTAGTTATTAATATTTTGGTTATAATAGAAAATATTCATTTTTTGGTGACGTCACACTCACATTAGTTAGCATGCATACGTCATAAGGTAGATACGTCACCTTTTCCTGGTAAGGCAAACTTTCCCGGCGTGCTTTTTTCATAAAAAAAAAAACAAATTTTGATAAACAAACACCACTGCTTTGCACATGGATGCCTTGCACAAGCCAGGGCTACAAGAGCCGCATTGTTGGCATAATACTTAAATAAGGTACCTCTGCAAATGAATTATTCTTAGTCATTTTTTTTTCTTATTTTAATTTATTTCTTCCGAAAGTGTACTTTCTATCACATATAATTCCACTGTTTTAGTTAGGCCTGATCTTATGCCTCATCGTCCCCCGCTACACAGTACATCAGCAGCCTGCCCCTCCCCCATTGTCCAGTACAGACGTTTGCTAGGTAACAACATGATTGCACCTTCCTTCCCAGGTGTTCATGTAACATTGACATAATTGTTAGCTAACCAGTTGTGTATATTTCTTTGTGAAAATGAGTACCGCGGCGTACTCATTTTCACAAAGCATTTGCATCCCCTCTTGGAAAGAGGGATTCGAAATAATTAATTAATTAATCACCGTAATTTAACTTACACTTATGAATTTAGGGAGCACTTAAAATGTGAAATAATCATTTCACTACCCGACAAACTCCGAACTTTATTCATTCATTAGGCCTACATAATAGTTTCAAATTACTGTACTATATACTCCAACATCACTGGCGCATGGTAACAACCAACTGACTGCAGACCATTTACGATCACACATTACTCTCCATAACACAGCACCCCCTAGTTCCGTCACCTCTGGACGCAGGGTTCCCGGAACGCCGCCCTCAGCGGCGTGTGCGAAGCACAACACAGGCTCAGAAGTGGAACGTGAATTTGGATATGGTTTTGTAGTCAGATTTGCGAGAAAAACTTCAGCTACCCGTATTACTCGACTGAGACGTCAGTGGGAGCTGTAATTTGTATGGCTAGATTATTATTATTATTATTATTATTATTATTAATTTTATTATTATTATTGTTATTATTATTATTATTATTATTATTATTATTATTATTATTATTATTCTTTATTTGGAAACGACACTTTTACAACAGTGGCACTCGTACGTAACGGTGCGTTCAAAGAAAAACAAAGCCAAGCAAATCAAAACTTAAAACAAAAGGCAAATGAAAGGGAAAAAAAGTAAAGTTAAACAGAGAAAACTAAACAACAAGCACAAGTAATAATGTATAAGTCACTAGGGCTTCGTTAGCAATTCGAATCTGATTAGGAGCAACTAAATTTGCACATCGTTTTTGTAAATAGGCCTAACTATATTGAACAAAGCTGGTTCTCGACGAGCTACGACTAACAGAGATCAATATGATCATAAAAAAAAACTATAATACCAGGGGTGTATCCAGGATTTTTTCTGGGTGGGTCGTGATCATAATTTTTTTGGACCTTTTCACAATGAAATAACAGCAAGAATTGATTAAAATGTCAATACAATTTGCTTGAAGCAAATGGCAGGCTCAATCTCGGAATTGCTGGAATTAGATAGATTACGTCACGCAATTGACAAGGTCTTTTGTCTCATTGCTGGTACGTCATCAATGCTTTTTCATTTATGTCATTGTGAACAGGCCCTAGAAAAAAATGTCTTTGAAAAAAATGTGGACCTTTGAAATGTTGGGGGGGGGGGGGTCGTACGACCTTCCTGACCGCCCCTTGCATACACCCATGAATACTTCCATGTTATGACGCCCTACTTAAACAATTTGAAAGTAAAATAAAGTTAAAGTTAAATAAATGCCGTGATTTCATTCATTATCCCAAACAATTACTTGCCAATAACATTATTGTGACAGCCGGGCGGGCTTACTATGCGCCGGGCAGCATGTTTCCCCATTGTTTAAAGACCTATTCCAGGAAAAATCTCTTCTTGTTTTTTTAAAGCCAAATCGAATTTTTATATGTTTAAAAAAATCATAAATATAATACGAAATTGTTATTTTACCTGACTTTAGACATTCCTAAACATAAAAAAAAGCAAAATAAGACTCAAATTTGATTTTTGTGTGTTTCACCACCACCCCCCCCCCCCCCCCCACACACACACACACACAACACGTAAATGACTTTTTTTATGTTTATGTTCTGTGTTTTTTATGTGCGATACTACCTATTGGCGAAGAAATATAGTTCTAGTATAGCGCCAAAAAGATTTTGAAATTAATTTTCTGAATAAAGTTAATCACTTTATTAATAAATTCATCAAAATTTGTAACATAATCGTGGCCAATGGCCAAATTGCAAGTTACAATTACAGATCAACAATAAAAATAAGTTTATTAAAATCGAAATTAAAATTACAAAGACAGATCAACAATAAAAAAAAAAAAAAAAAAACATTCAACTAAAATCGAAAACAAGACGCGACATAACAAAGAGAATCATGAATTCGGTCTGAGAGGAGGGTATCCCATAAGCTGTTCTCTAACTGTGGTTAATGAGATCAATGTAATATGAGATAGGGCTAATGGACAGTCGTTTGGTGCGCGTGAAATATTATTACGGTTACGCAGATTTCTACCATTAAATTTAAAACGCGTTGGTGTAAATCGGCAGAGTGGAAAGTGTTAGAGAGATTTTTTTAGGAAACTTGAGACAATGGGATACCCTCCTCTCAGAAGGAGAAGGGAGATTCAACCTAGCAAGTGCTTCATAATATGATCCAAAGTCACGGTCTAACATAATTCTACACGCCCTCTTTTGAATGGCTTCGGCACAATTACTAAGTCCACACGTAAGTCCTGATCGAGTGCCATATAACATCTGCGTACTCAAGGATAAGTAAGTACAGTAAAATGGATAATTCACAAGTACCATATCCGTTCCTTTTTAGGCATTTCAGAAAATACAGTTTCTGATTCGCTTTTTAAATTATATTACTGTATGTATATGCAAGTCCCATTTTAGATTTCCTTGGATAGTTACACCAAGTATTTTAGCTTCATTAACAAAGGTAAGTTGCGAGTCACCAATAAATAGTGACTGGTTAGGGGTTTTTCGCTAAAACAAACCTGAGGTGCTTGGCAATTATTTGGGTTAAGACTAAGTGAGTTAACAGAACACCAATCATTAAACACATTAAGGTCATTTTCTAAAAAACTGCTCTCATTTAACTATTCTATTTTCATAAAACAACAACAGCGCCATCATACAGCCCGTATTCCGGACAGAGAAAGCCTCTAAAAATAGAATATGACGTAAGAAAGTCCGTATTCCAGCCAGAGCCGTAGATAGAGAGAGTTTGGCCAACTTGGCGCATGGACGTCATGTCGTTATCAAACAGCCCAGGCGCATGCGCGCGTATAGCTTTAATGTTTTGTTTTGGTGACAACATGGCCGGTGTAAGTCATGTGATTGCGATCCACCCAATCACACGCGCGTACATCGCCGAATACCGTGAAACCGAGTTGGCCAAACTCTCTCTATCTACGGCTCTGATTCCAGTTGGACAACAGCGCCACCATACAGCCCGTATTCTGGACAGAGAAAGCGCGATAGCCCGTATTCCGGAGCCATATTAGACTTGCCACAAGTCTCTTATTTTTTTATTATTTTTCTCATTCTGGACAGCGCCACCAACGAGAAAGTTAATTTATAGACGGAATAAGCCTAATTCGAAAAAAAAGAAATCGAGTATGGGACGCCAATTAAATTAGGTATGGTGCGCACTAAGTGCAATAAAGAGTGAGTAACCTAAAATTAGGGCCTGGAACCCAGGCTAGAGCCATATATATGTCATCCAGAGGTGACGGAACTAGGGGTGCTGTGTTATGGAGAGTAATGTGTGACTGGAAATGGTCTGCAGTCAGTTGGTTGTTACCATGCGCCATGTTGGAGTATATAGGAAATTATTAGGCCTAATGAATGAATAAATTCATAAGTGTAAGCTAAATTACGGTGATTAATTCAATTAGCGAAGATATTGAGACAAATTTCGAATCCCTCTTTCCAAGAGGGGATGCAAATGCAAAGAAATACACACAACTGGCTAGCTAACAATTATGTCAATGTTTACATGAACACCTGGGAAGGGAGGTGCAATCACGTTGTTACCTAGCAAAGGTCTGTACTGTATGGGGGAGGGCTGCTGATGTACTGTGTAGCGGGGGACGATGAGGCATGAGACTAGGCCTACTAGACCTATTAACTAAGACAGTGGAATTATATGTGATAGAGAGTACACTTTCGGAATAAATAAATTAAAATAAGAAAAAAAAAATAACTAAGAATAATTCATTTGCAGAGGTACCTTGTTTTAAGTATTATACAATGCTAACAATGCGGCTCTTGTAGCCCTGGCTTGGGCAAAGCATCCATGTGCAAAGCAGTGGTGTTTGTTTATCCATGAAAAAGCAAGCCACCGGTAAAGTTTGCCTTACCTGGAAAAGGTGACGTATCTAGCTTATGACATATGCATGCTAACTAATGTGAGTGTGACGTCACCAAAAAATGAATATTTTCTATTATAACCAAAATATTAATAACTACAAAGTTTATGGGCGTAAATTCCCTTAATACGAATGAAGGGTTGCACAATCTCCTTGCCATACAAATTTCAGCTCCCACTGACGTCTCAGTCGAGAAATACGGCTAGCTGAAGTTTTTCTCGCAAATCTGACTACAAAACCATATCCAAATTTCACGTTCCACTTTTGAGCCTGAGTTGTGCTTCGCACTCGCCGCTGAGGGCGGCGTTCCTTGGACCCTGCGTCTAGAGACTAATGTTCCTCTTGTCATAGAGAAAATATTAATATTTTCTCTTTTAATTTTAGCTAAATTGATTATCTTGTTGTTTTGATGTCTTTCATTTTGATTGTAATTTTTATTTTTTTCTTGTTGTTAGGATGCACCACCCCTGTGGTTGAGTGCCACTGATTCAAAAGTGAATATCCAAATAAATTATTATTAAATTATATAATCTATCTATGGCGCTGCCGTATTCTAGACAATAGCGTCCCCATACAGCCCGTATTCTGGACAGATTTCAGAGCCCGTATTCTGGACAGATTTCACAGCCCGTATTACCCCCGTATTCTGGACGCGATTTTTTTCCCGTACGAATCATTTGCATGAAACTCCACTCGGGCCGTCTCGGATTGACTCGACTCGAGTTCGTTACGAACAAGAGCAGGCACTTCACAATATCCTGACGCTCGAGTGTTCTATTACCATCACCGGATTGCTCTTTGTTTACCGATTTATGTGATGTAAGTCTGTAACTAACTGTAAACTTTTTGTATGTTTGTTATCAAATGACAATACTATACCTACAGCAACAACAGCTAGTACCACCACCAGTAGTAGCCTATGTAGGTACTATCAATTAAGGCTAGAACAAAAGAGGCTAAATTAGGCTGAATTACAGACCCTACAGGCCTCTCCCTAGACTAGACTATGCCCCTTGCTAAGCTAGGGTCCAGGGCCTGACACAACAGCCACGCTTCACATATGATATTCACTAAAATTTTGAAGGAAATTGAAACAAATTTGAAACATGAAATTAAAATGGGACAGTGCGTAAGAAAAAATAATATTAAATAATAATAAATTAAATATATTATTCCGGCATTTATAAACTTGGCCTAAACCTTGTAATGTAATTAATATTAAATAATAACAATAACAATAACAATAATAATAACGATTAATAATAATAAAGAATAAAAATAAATAATAATAATAATAACAAAATGATAATACTAATAACGATTAATAATAATAGTAATTATTATTATTATTATTAAATAAAAAATATATAATTTCGCCATTAATTAACTTGGCTTAAGCCTTGTAATCAAGAAGCACTTACAGTACAATACTATTTACTAGGCCTATAATAGGCCTCATGTATTCATTGGTGCTCTGCTATTTTTGCAGGTCCTATGATGTCATCCTTATTTTAGAGCTGTCTATTCTCAGCTTTTCTTTTACTGTCAAAATAACTGTCACCCTGTTTCATTTGATCAATTAAATGCTGTTTTTTCCTTCCTCTTTGTGCTTTCTTTGTATTTTTCTTGAAAACTCAGATGAGAATGTGCTTAATTTCGAAAAAAGAAAAAGAGGAGTAGGACTAAACATAAACAAATATGTAAAAAGATTTTAAAGTTGGAAATATACTGTCTGTCCAGGGATCGTAGCTCTCATCTGTCCAGGGATCGGAGCTCGCATCTGTCCAAGAGAAATATAATATCCTTATTTTGATATTGACTGAAGAAGAATGTGTTTCCAGTCAGTCAGTCGGTCGGTCAGTCAGTTTTCCACTCTACAGCTCAAATCATGCCAACAACCACAGTCCCAGGATTGATTAGATTATTGACTTGCTAAAAAGAAATTCTTACGAGGGGCGCTTATTCAAACGGGGCGCTTATTCGCTCGAGTACGGTATCCGCTCACTATATTACGAACATCAGCATGCTAGTTGTAATTTTAAGTGTCTGTGCTATGGAGGCTATAACAGCCTAACAAAATAAAATAAGAAAACATTGGTAAAGTAAAAAAAAAGGCAAGACAAAACAGTTGGTAAGGATGCTGACTTTATTAACGCTATTTACAAACGTGATTAATGCTCCCTCGCATCCACTGAATAAGTCCATTAAAATGCAATACAGATGCAGGAAATTTTAAACTTGCTGTGTGTAATAACAATAAAGTTTATCTTATCATCAGGTCCGAACTGTTTAAATGTTCCATTACATTAAGCCGCCGGTCATTACTCCACAGAACGCTGAAACTCTATTAAAGAGGGTAAATGAAATCACTCAATTTGAATAAATATGTTCGTTAAAAACTTTTAACGATGATGATATAATTATGATGAGTATATAAATACAGTATGGTGGTGGCGATGATTGTTTGTTTTATTGTTTCATTCATTTATTTCTCCACACACATACACCAAGGCCATAGGAAGTGGTTCTGCTGGTCCCGTTTTGGCCGGACCAATATTTCATCAGTCGATATCATTTGTAAGCCAAAATTGTTCTTTTACTTTTTATTTTGGCCTGACTTAAAGCATAACCAAGCATTGAGGTCTGGAACTTCCCTCCATGTGTACACTATGTTAGCACACCCACAACCGCATACACCTACCACACGGAAAGAATATTTGTAAAGGATTATGTGGAATTGACTACCAAGCAAGTGAAAAAAAAAGTTTAAATATTTGCAATTTTATGGATTTTTTCAAACCGCTTTTACAAAAGAATAATTATATTTCATGAAAATTTCAGAAACTGTTATTAATTTGCATACCTGACGTGTTTTCGTATATTAAATAAAGCTCAATTTAAAAGATAATGTACTGTACAGTAAGCTGTACAAGAAGAACACAAATTATATTTCATTGCATACACTTTTTTCAAATACATTTTGCACTCCAATTCGAGACCACATACGGTACAATATAATACTGTTCACTTTACACAGTATTATAGTAGAACAGGTACGGAAAACGTTGACTTTTTTTAAAAAACACTAAAATATTTCGGCTACTCCTGGTCTTTGTTGTTGACATAAAATGAAGTATTCGAAATTCAAGAAATCAAATAAAGTTTTATGTCGGCCTATCTGCTCTAAAGTAGTACTCTAAATCATAGGTCACCATCAGGTACTAATTGAAATATGACGAGTAGCCGCGTTAGACTGCTATAAAACAAATTATAAAGGAAGCCAAGAGCACTTTTAAGACTCACTAACTTGTATACAATTTATTCTCTAGCTTTCGTCCACACAGTGAACTTCATCAGGAGACTGTCTTAAAAAGTGCTGTTGCCATTTCTTATATTGATTGAAATATGGTAAGTGACGAAGATATATACAGAAAGAGAGCAAAAATCGTCAAATGGCAAATGAAAACAAAACGACGACACGTCTACGTGTGTTACTCACGTACCATGACAGTAATGCACGCATGCATGAGAATAATCAACCAACACCACGATGTTTACCTGTAGGCCTATTTACATTAATCTACTCAGTCACACATTACATAACTGGTGAACGTGGATCACTGAACAAAGATGTTATACAAATAAACATGATAATAAATATAAAATAAATAATAATAGGTATAAGCCCTCCGTATTAGTTCTAGAATTAATATTAGAAATTATTAGTATTAGTATTAGAAAATGTTTTGCAAAAAAATAGTTGGTATTAGTCAATCATATTAGGCCTATGGTAAATTAGTTATTATCATAATGATACTGAATCCACTCACTTTTAATATTATACCGAATATACAAAACTGCACTAAACACCTAAGATTTTGTTAATTTTTTTCCATTTTGTTGGGGTGGCCTTGAATTACCAACAATGGTGGCACCAGGATTTGCTCGAGGAGGGAGATTTTCAGTGGGCATGGTGTTAATTTTTATTTATTTATTTATTTTATTTAAAACATATTCATACAGGATACAATTTCAGGAAATCAATTTGCAAATACAAAATACCAATCAATTACAAATTGCAAAGAGAATGAATATGGACAATCACGTCCTAAAACAATTAAAGTATGACACATTAACATCAAATCATTTTAATCCTAAGCTACAAGTTGGTAAATTAGAACTTTTTATAGTTGAATTTAAAACTGTTTATATATTTGTTGATTGTTGAATAAGAGGGGATACATTACTCCTCACTCCATGAATCTATAGTTTGGAATTGAAGTATTTGAATTAAGAATATATAGTAGAGTATCCATGTCGATCAAATGTCATTTCAAGCTTTTATGACTTATATCTTTCCTCGAATAACTGCCAATCAAATGTATTAATTTAGGACACCGATCAATAAAGTGAGTTTTATTTTCCAACACTATCTGTGACCAATCTAGTAATTTGATATAGTAAATTGCATAGCGACTTCATAATTTTTTAAAATGTGTGTATGTGTACATAATATCTCGTGGTAGGGAAGCGAATTTGATCAGTAAAACAGAAGCGTTCAGAAATTGCTTGTTTATCAAGGTCAATCGTTGGAATAACCTAGCTTTGGTGTGTTTTTCTATAAATTGCAGTTTTTTGACAATTTTATATTATATATATATATCTATTATATATATATAGATATATAATGGATCTTGGCATAACCTAGTTTTGGTGTGTTTTTCTATGAAATATAGATTTGTGAACATTTTAAATATA
>NW_022701765.1:258-546 GCF_011630105.1 Anneissia japonica | reverse complement strand
AATTGCATATATTTTCTGTCATTTCTTATCTAAATCCTATTCATTGTTTACAAAGTTCATAAGCATAAACCAATTCATTCCCAGACGCGCGTCCTGTAAAGTTTGTCAACCACAGCTATGCGCTCCTTTGATGTTAACCGACTGTTGCTATTAACGGTGACAGCGGTCTAATGTCGTCTCTGTAAGACGGTCTAAATTTAGATTGGAAGTTCGCTGGTAAGAGACCAGTGACTGGTGCTCCTTTAATAGTTTATCTTATTGGCAATGACTTTACCACGTCTTATTTCT
>NW_022701765.1:0-194 GCF_011630105.1 Anneissia japonica | reverse complement strand
CACTTGTAGTTTCTTGTTATGCAATAGAATAAACGAACAAAAGCACTCAAAATTCACATGGATAATAGCTTTAAAAAGTTACCTAAAATCGTTTTACGATCGCATGATGACGTCATCGGCCAAACACTATTCGTAAAATAGAAGGTTCGTAATTGAGAAGTTCGTAATTGGGAAGGTTGACTGCAGTCGACCTT
>NW_022701764.1:0-1227 GCF_011630105.1 Anneissia japonica | reverse complement strand
CACCTATCTTCGTCCTTTGGAATGTCTGTTTTTCCAGAGAAAAACCGGAGTCGCCTATACTTTCCGCTAGTTATCACCTCCATTGTGAATCTACTCTCCAATTTATTCTCAACATTCTTCGGTTGTGTTAGTAAACCATCTAATTCGGTCTGGCTTAACAGGTCCTTCACGTATAATCGTTTCACCACTGCTTCTCTCTTCCCTTCAATCAATAATATGTCAAATTTACTAATATCTCCATTTATAGGGAGTATGGCTTCCTCTCCCAGTTCTAAATTACAAGCATCTTCGCAAAATTCGCATAATATGTGAGTTTCTGCTATCCCACTAACTATTCTTTCTTTTCGGACCAGTCCTTTGATCTTGGTAGACAGTCCCGTCATTAATAATATCAACAAAGTTCTGTTGGATGCATTCAGATTTCTTGATCTGAGTAAGATTGCATTATTTGGATTAATGCCTTCCTTTTTACACCAATCTCTTGCTAAGCTTCGAAATTCCTCCATTCTCGCTGTCGGTTATTTAATAATACAATAGCTCCTTCCCGTGATTTATTTCACCGTAATTGCAAGTTGACAAAGGTAAGTTTCCCGGATGACCCCCCAAAATGTAACCGGAATTCCTATGTTGAATAGTCGATCAATGAGAATACTTGCAAACTTTTAAAATTGTTGTGTCTCTTTAATTCTTAATAGCAGAATTAAACCTAAAACTAAGAGCAAAACAAAGATATTCGAATAGTATGTCGAACATTTTAAACAATTAGTCTAACATCAAACGGAAATACTATTATTGTATTATTATAATTATATTATGAACAACAATATCGAAAAGAGTTGTTTTATCAATAAGCCTATGCCTGTAATTAATACCTTCACATCACGTATCATTTACTATTTATTACTAATAATGATATAACAACAGCAATACACGATACGTATACTATATAATATTTATGTATAGGCCTAGCTAATATAATGTATAAATAACGATAAAATAAAACATACCTAAGAGCTACTGTACTATCCTCGGCGAAATAAACCAAGTATGTAAAGTTTAAACTGGACAAAGCAAAAGTTTTAAACAATTGGCGCGTTCCTTAGGAACGCGTCCAAGCTCACGCGCCATCTCTATAGCTATGGACACTCACAGTCAACATAATACAGAGGGGAAGCACTGAATGAGTTAATGTACCTATGTTACATATATATAATATATAAAATATAT
>NW_022701763.1:0-1609 GCF_011630105.1 Anneissia japonica | reverse complement strand
AATAATAATATAAAATAATAATAATAATAATAATAATAATAATAATAATAATAATAATAATAATAATAATAATAATGTTCTTTTATGAAGCACATTCTACAAAAAGCCTAAATGCAATTCACAGAAAAAGGAATGAAAAAAGTTCACAATGAATCATTACAAGCATGAGAAACAAACTACATTTAATGAAAAAATTATAGTACAATAGTGATTGATATTTGATTGAGGCTTCGAGAGACAGGAGAAGGTGGGTATTGAATGTAATGAGAACATTTCTCAAGAATTGTATCTATGTGGATGCTTTTAGGATGGTGAGTTCGTGTCTAGTGTGTTACCAAACCAGGTGTTGGATAGTTATTTATTCATAAAGAATTTTATAACACTTTGATATATATTGAGAAAGTTCTGTTGGTAAACATGTACAATACCTGTATTATTAGATTTTTTTGCAGAGTTTTCATTTATATGTGTTAAAATTTTTGTATTATTCATCAACGAATCGTGATGTTTTAATCATTTTTCATGAATTTCTAACTAGCTCTGAAAGCATAGTAGCAATTAGAGTTGAAAGTGGCTTGAATTTGCAATAACTTTAGAAGAAATGAATAATTGATTGGAATTATATGGACGACATCTGGTATTTCAGGTGTGTGAGTTTGTGTGTGTGTGATATGGCTTTCAGAAGTCTCAAGCCTATCTTATCTACTTTTACTCTGTCTGTCGCAACTAATACTATAGTGCTTCTACCACCAAGCATTTTGCTACCCAACATGATGTTAACTGGGTTTATATTAATAGGCTGTTACCGTTATTAAACTGTTTTTGGTTAACAAACTGTAAAATTTTTCGAAGGCTCAGTTTCCTTATCTGTTTGTCAATTTCATTTTCAAAATTTACTTATTTTTTCTTATATTAAGGTTTTTTTTTGTAGTTTTAAGCTTTTGTATAACTTTTTTTTATGTATGTAGATTCGATTTGTCCATTTTAACATTTGTGAAGGGCATTTAACGATATGTTTTGATTGAAAATTCACTATTATTATTATTATTATTATTATTATTTTATTATTATTTGATTCTCTCCAGTTCTTGATGTTCTACTGGTATTATTATTGTTATTATTATTATTATTATTATTATTATTGTTATTGTTATTATTTTATTATTATTTGATTCTTTCCAGTTCTTGATGTTCTACTGGAATTATTATTATTATTATTATTATTATTATTATTATTATTATTATTATTATTATTATTATTATTATTATTATTATTATTATTGTTATTATTATTAGGTATTATGTAAAGTCTTTGTAGAAAACTTATTATTATTATTATTATTATTGTTATTGTTATTGTTATTGTTATTATTATTATTATTATTATTTTATTATTATTTGATTCTCTCCAGTTCTTGATGTTCTACTGGGATTATTATTATTATTATTATTATTATTATTATTATTATTATTATTATTATTATTATTGTTGTTGTTATTGTTATTATTATTGTTGTTATTGTTATTATTATTATTGTTATTATTGTTATTATTGTTATTGTTATTATTATTATTATTATTATTATTATTATTACTATTATTATTATTA
>NW_022701762.1:0-1041 GCF_011630105.1 Anneissia japonica | reverse complement strand
CGTATATATGTACATGCGCGCGTGTATACATATATATATATATATATACATGTATACGTATATATTATACATATATATATACGTGTATATATACATGTATACGTATATATATGTGTGTATATATATGTATGTATATATATATATACACGTATTTATGTATAAGGCCTATATACTTTTTAAGTCGTGTATCATGCATAGGAACGTTGACGCCTGCAAGGCTCTGGTTAATATATTCTTATTCTCCACATTATAAGCTTTAAAATGATGTCATTTACTGAAACTGACTTACTATTGCCAGAGTAAAAGTTTCAATTTCTCTAATAAAATATACAATACTGCCACATTCTTATGCTAATTACTCTGTTTAACAATTAATTAGCAACAGTATGCTGGTTTTGGGATGGCTAGACTCATATACCTGGGTTGAGTTTGAAGGCTGAGCTTATACCCTGGGCAAGTACTAAATGATCAAAGACAAACAAATCAATATTTAATAACCTAAAGTGTGTTTATTACTTTAAATTTTGTACTTTATAGCTTGAATGAAGCACTATTAACCACACTCCTCAGTAAGTTTAAAATTCCCCAGAGCAAAGCTTTTTGTTTTTTTAAAAGTAAATTATGTCTAGAAAAAGAAATTTGAACTCTATGCAGAGTAAAATCAGAAAGACAGTAGGGTAGGACTGAGCAAATACATGTTAAAATCATTAATATTTTTAAGTATTAAAAATATATAGTTTTGACCTCTAGCTACGTCAATTTCTGCCTGTTTCAAAATTTTTTCAATTTGAATGACTGACCAATCTATAGGCTAAATGTTATGCTAAAAGAGTTATGAGCATAAATGTTACCCCTTACCCCAAAAACTGTTGTTGATTACAAATTTTTCGGATCATAAACATTGACAATAGTACATAATGCATTTTAATTTTGTTCTTGTTAACTTGTTTTTTTTACACTGGCCAGATTAAGACTGGCCTCCTATTAAGAACCAGGGCTGTAGTATCTCAGTATTTTAATGTTCCCTTGCAGGTGGTGACC
>NW_022701761.1:0-548 GCF_011630105.1 Anneissia japonica | reverse complement strand
TCCCCTGGTCCATAGGTTGAATCACGCTAGTGGTGTTTGGGGGAAGATACTAAACCCAGACGTACATGTAAAAGTTGCTGTCACCTGTGACATTATTGCAAGTATCTACCTGGGAGTAATATCCAATTATTTTTATCCATGTCTCTCTCCACATAATTAAATGCATTATTTAAGCCCCTTTTTCATTACCCCTAGCCCGCTTGTACAGGATGCGCCCCGGCAGCAATACTGAATATTGTGTCTTGGCCCTATACTACCATGACCAGTCCATCAAACCTTTTGTCGCTTTTCACATGATTAAATCTTCTGGGCTCCTTTTCTAATAGAACTGATTGTTTAATTAATTGATTGAAACATACTTAAATGAAATGTAATGTACATTTCAACAATGGCTTCTGCCTCGAAAAGACCAAGACAGTGTATTTCCATTGATACGAAACTGAGCGTAATAAAAGCCTATGAGAACCACGAGTCCAATTCAGCGGAAAACGTTTTGGACTTTCGAAGTCTACGGTAGCGACCATATGGAAAAACAGAGAGAAAATACA
>NW_022701760.1:0-1231 GCF_011630105.1 Anneissia japonica | reverse complement strand
GAAGGGGTTTGAAGACATTTTAACCGATTTACCAGGACAAACGACTTTAGGGCAGCATGATATAAGGTTAAAGTCATCTGAGTTACCAAAGGGTAGGCCATATCCAATTCCGCATACTCTTAGGGAGACTGTAAAAGATGAAGTTAAAACTATGTTATCATTAGATATAACTGAACCATCGATCAGTCCATTTGCTTCACCCATTGTGTTAGTGAAGAAACCTGATGGGTCAAATAGATTTTGTGTTGATTTTAGACGTCTAAACGAGAACACGGTGTTCGATGCAGAACCGATACCAGATATGGATGAATTGTTTGCAAAGATAAGAAAGGGTAAATATTTCACCAAAGTTGATTTGTCAAAAGGGTATTGGCAAGTACCTATGGTTGATGAAGCAAAACCGCTTACAGCACTCATTACTCCCAACGGTATTTTTCAATTTAAAGTAATGCCTTTTGGATTAATAAATGCACCCGCCTCTTTCAGCAGGATTATGCGTTCTTTGTTAAGGGGGATGGATGGTGTAGTAAACTACATTGATGACACATTAATCTATTCCACAACTTGGGAGGAACATGTAAGGTCTATTGAAGAGTTATTTTGCAGGTTACGGGGTGCCGGATTGACTGCTAGACCAAGTAAATGTTTTGTGGGACAACAACAGGTTGAATTTCTCGGTTATGTGGTCGAAAATGGTATGTTACTTCCAAGGGCCAAGAAAATAGAAAGCATTTTAGGTATTAGTCCTCCAACAACAAAGAAACAACTTAGGTCGTTTTTAGGAGTAACAAATTATTACAGGAAGTTTGTGCCGAATTACGCAACCATCGCAACACCCCTTACTGATTTAACAAGGAATAAGGAACCGGAAAAGTTACGTTGGGAGCAACAACACGAAAATGCCTTTAGGTTACTGAAAGAGAGATTAACTAACTACCCTATTTTACATCTTCCAGATCTAACTAAAGGTTTCATTCTGAGAACAGATGCATCTGACATAGGGCTAGGGGCAGTTCTGCTACAAGAAAGAAGTAACGAAAAATTCCCGATTGCGTATGCCAGTCGAAAACTCATTTCAAGGGAGAAGAACTTCTCGACGATCGAAAAGGAATGTTTAGCGCTTGTGTGGGGGATTAAGAAATTTGAAACTTTCTTATATGGGCGTCAATTTGTCTTAGAAACAGATCACCAACCATTAACGTATCTAAAAACAAGTAAAGTTGCAAATGGT
>NW_022701759.1:0-745 GCF_011630105.1 Anneissia japonica | reverse complement strand
TTTTACATAATGTTCCTGAATCTGACAAGGAGAATGTTGAGGAAAGAATAACTTACGATATTTCCCAGGTCAAGCATGTTTTCAATATTTTAGGCATGAAAGATGTGGATGTGTTTAAACCCATGAGGCTTGGTAAAAAAGCACTTAATAGAGGAGGAGGAGGAGGAAGATTGTTAAGAATAACTGTTGGATCTGTTAATAAAAAAATAGAGCTTCTTCGCAAAAGTAGAGGACTTAAAGACAATGACAGTGATGTGTTAAGGAGAATTTATTTATCTCCAGATCTTACAGTTAAAGAAAGAGAGTTAAAGAAAGAACTTAAAAGGAGAAAGGATGCTGGTGAAGAGAATTTGGTAATAAGAAATGGGCATATTGTTACGATGAAAGATGGCAAAAATTTTCGTGACAAAAGGGGTGCCTCTTACAGCGAAGACTAAGAATCATTTTATGGAAGCTTCAGAAGGAGTTGTACGTTATGTTAGAGAAGGCTTCCATTTTTGTTCCGAGAAGTCTGCTAATGTCAATTTTAGAGAAACTGATCAACAAAAGAAATTTTTTTTTTCATCTAAAAAAAATCAAGAAGAGGTTTTGTCTGTTAATAACCGTTTTGTTGGGAACACTAAAACACAAGCATCAAAATACAGGTCATACAACTCATTGAAATGTTATGACACTAATGATAATAGTATTATGAATAAGAGAGGAGAATTAAAAGCGATGGTTGACAATTCTGAGTTAATGATAA
>NW_022701758.1:0-507 GCF_011630105.1 Anneissia japonica | reverse complement strand
AGAGCTATGCTACACGATGTATTTATTAAGTCCTTTATTCGAACACTGTATTTACCTTTCTTTGAAGATTTATATATGGTTTAACAGTGTTAACGGCTACCTTGATTTATGTTATATGGACCTATTTGTTTCTAGCCGTACCTATTGTGTAATGGAGTGTATCTGGTGGTATTTGAATCTGTTCAACCATGAAGCCTCCGTGGTCTAGTGGTTATGACACTCACCTTGACAGCGAGAGGTCGCAGGTTCGAGTCCCGCCAGAGGTATTTTATTACACAATTTCTTTATTCACTTATTTACAGGACTACATTCGTTGAGAGCTATGCTACACGATGTATGTATTAAGTCCTTTATTCGAACACTGTATTTACCTTTCTTTGATGATTTATATATGATTTAACAGTGTTAACGGTTACCTTGATTTATGTTATATGGACCTATTTGTTTCTAGCCGTACCTATTGTGTAATGGAGTGTATCTGGTGGTATTTGAATCTGTTCAACCATG
>NW_022701757.1:0-1335 GCF_011630105.1 Anneissia japonica | reverse complement strand
TAAACCGTTATCATCTATGAGGTCGGTGACTTATAAGTTTAATTCTTTGAAATCAAATTCTGTACCTGCTTCTTTATCTATTTAAAGGAGAACATGCCCGTGGACACACAGATGCGCAGCATAATTTTTTCTATCAACGATCCTGTGACCCTTGCTCTATCCCTTCAAAAATATTTATATTTAAATCTGAATTCTAAATAAAAACCAAAGTACTCTTTATTAAATTAAACTTATTTTAATTTTTTTGGATTATTAAAAGGTTATATTTTAGCAGGACTTTATAGATACTATCTGTAATGAGATAAAAAAATTTAAAAATACAATTAGTAATAGTCATAGTGTTAATTTATAGTGATAGTGTTGTGATTATATTAATCACTATATGTTAACTATTATATGAATAATTTTAAAAATGATAGTGATATAATCTGTATATATAATATTAAAGTGTAATTAATTGAATGATAGTGATATCTATTCTGTCTGTTGATATGTAATTGAATAATTGAAATGTGTTTTATATCATATATATATGTTTGGGGGACAGTTCATATTCCTAATTAAGCTGCATGAATTAATATATTTATTATTACTAGGCCTATATACATACTTATTATTATTATTATTACTTCAATAAAACAATTCTTTATAATAATTATTATATTAAAGTAAATGTCTTAAAGTTGGAGTCATGTGAAATCTATTTTTAAGTTATTTATTTCTTTATTATATTCAAGGTTTATTCAAAACATATTGCGGTCACAGCAAAAGCTGAATTAATACAATATTTACAGAAAACACTAAAAAAACAAAAAAAAAACAAATACAATATATAAAACCAGCACATATCAACAAAATTCATTACCAAGAAATTTCATTATGACAACAAATTAAAGCTACTAATTTTTGTCATTAAACAATTTAACCATGAATGGAATTGGGCTATGACGTTTAGTACGGATTTTAGGCATGGAAAGTGAGTCAGCATTTCTGAGGGAGAAACCACTTTCTTCAGATCTTAATTTTGGTAACCAGTAAAATCTCCTGAGTTGATGTATAGTGAAATGTATAACTAATGTTTGACTTCACATAAACTCTAGGTTCCCTAGCCTTCTTGTGACAGTAGTAAAAATGAACAAAGTGTGACAAGCATGTGACAAATCAGAGCTGTATTTGATTACACATGTTGTGGAGATGGTTACAATTATTTTTGGGTTGAAAATTCATGGGATTATTGCTGGGTGGAGAATAAGATATAGAGTAGGAATTTTTTGGGTGGAGAATGAGTTGAGAATTTATGAGAAGTAGGTTGAGACAGGGAATAAGATGGTATTG
>NW_022701756.1:0-810 GCF_011630105.1 Anneissia japonica | reverse complement strand
AATATTACAAGACAATTTTTTGAATACAGGTCTCATTCTAATTAAAGACCACTCGAATTAAAGATAACCTCTAATTAAATACCACTTCGATGTGGTCCCAAATTAACAGATGCCATTTATGTTTATTTATTTAAAGCTACTAAAGACCATGGAAAACTTCGGCCACACTAGTGGTCTTTAATTGGAGGGAGACCTCTATTCAAAAAGTTCTACCTTACCATCATTTTCAGGATGAGAGCTTGAGAAGAGGATGGAAGGCTCTGCCCTGAGGATGGTCTTCGTTGCCTCCCAGAAGATGCCACCAGAGAAAAACCAATGATGAGTCCAATAAAAAGCACCACGACATAGACAGCTACGGAGAGCGAAATCCGCAACATCTCAGCTTGATAGAGTGCTGCACCGAGGCCTACTGTCGCTGCAAGCGTGTATCTGTTGACTAAATGTCTTCCTGTTAACATGATGCGTTCTTTCTTTAAATTTTACCTGCGAAAAAAGGCCAATTTAATTATCTAATAAACAAGTTACTATCAGAGAATCTTTGGTGCCACTACCTACCATAAACCCTTGGACAGAAGCCCAATGGGCTTTATCTTGAGAAGAAGCCCATCTCGAATCGAAAATCTACCAAACATACCTGTCCCATCCAGCTGCCAAGGCCTAGACTTGCATACTAAATAAGGAACGCAGTGCTAGTTTTTACATACTGTAGGCCGCTTGCCCTAGTTAGAATACTAAAAATAGGACAAATCCCAGCTAGCAAAGCGACGTTGGCCCAACGTTGGTAAACGTTGGCAAGCGTCGGTAAGCGTC
>NW_022701755.1:0-1129 GCF_011630105.1 Anneissia japonica | reverse complement strand
TTATCAAAGCATTTACTCAAGAACCACTAGGCCTAGCCTAGATATAAGGCCAAGTAAAAAAAAAAGAAGTGGTTTCTCGTCCTAATTTTTTTTTTTTAAGAGGATGAGGGCAGTTTTTTTTTTCTTTAGTTTTTTTCTTTAAGAAACAAGAAATAAAAGGGGGCGAAATAAAAAAAGCATGCTATCTATGTAATTTTAATTATATTGTGATGTAGGGCCTAGTTTAAAAATCATGCTAGAACAATCAAAACAAAACAAATATTTAAATTATAAACACCATTCTGTAAGTGGCAGATTTGTGTCTGCTGTTGATTTGGTTAATAAATAAATAAAATATACACCTAGACTACAGTACAAATGTAAATAAAAAGATCATGTAGGCATTTAGAATGTCAAGCATAGTAGGCTTTCAGTGTTCAAAAATAAATCTTGGCCAGCTTACACCAGGCCAGATTTTAGGCAGTAAACTATTAAAATGTGCTTCAATTCAATGTATAAAAGAAAAATGTAGCCCTATAGGCCTTATATAATATAGGCCTAGATTACTGTATTGTCTGCTTAGATTTTGCATTTTTGGTGAGTGTTTTGTGTGTGAATGCTCAAATTGCGATACTGGTCACTTGTGTGTTGTAAATCATGCTTCTCGTGACAGTTTATGTATCAGTATTTTTGACCAGCCTTGAATTAAATTATTATTCAATAACCTACCAACACTAGGCCTAGACTACTGCCATAAGAATTATTAAATGTCATTAGTCGTTAATTGGCCGTGAAGTTTGTAACTGTTTTGAAGGTCAATATCAGAGGCTCTTCACATTGTACAGTAGTAGGCCTACATAAGTATTCAGCATTGTGATTTCATCAAATTCATTTCTTATGCATTTTCAAATATTACTGCCTTGTTTTTGAAAGTTCCCCAGTGCACAGTCCATCCATGCCTGTGACCCCCTCCCAATAAACATGACATCATTCCCATAACTATCACCTTAAAATTTGTAGTTATAACTTGCATTGTTTCAAATTGTACAGTAGAATAGAAGTTTCTCGTGTCTTCATCATTCTTCAATTCATTCATCATTGAGAAAAACTAGGCCTATCTATTTCTAGTGGATCAGAATCGTATGCAGAA
>NW_022701754.1:0-1253 GCF_011630105.1 Anneissia japonica | reverse complement strand
CTAAACATATTTGGCCCTTCAGATAAATAATTCAAAAGCCAGAGGCATAGTCCATACATGGTAGGTTTGTAATGTTATAAAGAATATTTAAAAGAGTAATTAATAAAAAAATATATATATGCTATACTAAATATTCTTATTTAAATGGCGAATATGGTCAATCCAGTATACTAAGATTTCATCAATACGGTCCTAATTATAGTTTTGATTTTGCTAAAATTAAAATGGTTGACTTCTTTTGAATTGTTACCAACAGTCTCTCATTTTAAATTGATTTTAGATGAAACACGCATTTTAAAGAAACACACGCGAGATCATCAATTTGTCACGCATAGGCCCTATATACGTATACCGAATTATCACGAATCCAGGGAAAATGTATTTAAAATTAGAAGAAATTGGTTTTATTTAAGATATACAAAATGGTTAGAGAGCGCAGTTGCCAGCATCAAACTCACACAGTTGTAAGTACAAAAGTACGTGAATACATTAATTCACTGACAAGTTACTAAAAATTAATTAGTATCCAATTCATTTCTTGATTGTTTAAGTAGGCCTAATGATATGTTTGTGTACATAATTAGGGTGCTGCAATTAAACATAAAATGAAACGCAAATTGTAGGCCTACGTGGCTTTATTAAAAATATTTTTGTTGATGTACCTGCTATTGTCAACAAACACTCCTGAAAAAAATAGCTTCTCAAAATTCTCAGATCGTCGAAGCAGTCACTCACGCATTTCAATTCTTTCAGGTGGGTAACTACTAGTCTTCTCTGTAATGTAACCTATTTCAATTATAGCAACTTTTGATCTGATTCTTTTTCAATTAGTTTTATTAGGAAAAAAATATTATTTTTGATTTTGTTACTGTTTTCACCGTAATTAAGATACCTCGATGATTCTCCGACAACCAAAAATACTTATCTAGTGCCCTCTTTAGTTCAGATGCTATTTGTACCATAAGATCTTTCTATCTTCCTACAAAAATCATGTACCTATTTCCTACTAAAAATGATAATAATAATTAATAATAATAATAATAATAATAATAATAATAATAAAAATTAAAAAAATAAATAATAATAATAATAATAATAATTTTATTTAACTATTATTATTATGATTATTATTATGACTACTAAACTATTGGATGAATAGGCCCATTGCAATAACTTTTATTTTTATTTAACCACTAATCCATGCACAAAGGACAGTTTTGTCTACAAATCTCCAAAATGTTTAAATTCTCTAC
>NW_022701753.1:0-858 GCF_011630105.1 Anneissia japonica | reverse complement strand
TGATAAGAAGAAGGCATATTTTATTGATCTCTGTAATATTTGCCATGCATCAAGGACTAGTACTATCTAATACGCATGTGCATGAGTGTGAAAATTTAATCGGTTTTGAATTCCCAACTAAGTCTCAATGACCTAGTTGGATAAGGCACCTGCATAGACAGTAGAAGGTCCTGGGTTTGAATCCCAGTTGGGGCACCAATTTTTTTCACACTCGCAGATTCCTCTGCTTAATTATTTATATATATGTAAGACGGTTTAGAGTTTATCTCTATTATATCATTAATTATATGTATTTTCATTATTATTTAAAATGTTCAATCATATTATTTGATTGTGTGTACTTTAT
The DNA here is from genome assembly GCF_011630105.1 of Anneissia japonica. NCBI lineage: Eukaryota > Metazoa > Echinodermata > Crinoidea > Comatulida > Comatulidae > Anneissia > Anneissia japonica. Next base: position 512 of record NW_022701753.1, on the reverse strand, counting down.
TTATTTCCATCGATGCATCATACTTATTTAATTAAACAGCTCCATTTAATATTTGGTGCATACATAAATTACATTATGTTTTATATACATTATTATTTTAATATTTAATCATATTATGATTGTGAGTACTTTATTTACTTCTGTTTATTTCCATCATAATGAGGGTGACTCTTCTAGCTCAAAGGTAAGCCCATCAGCGAATCAATCGAGGCCATTTACCTCAATATATACAATATTTTATGCATGAATAAACACTCACAGAAACATAAAAAACAAAACCTGATAGTTTTGGCACTCATAAAGCACTGCTGACAGACCAAACATAATATTGAACATGTAAGTACTGACATGATCAGTAGCAGTTTTGTCAACCCATTGGGACCAATAAGGAAGTAGAAAGTCTAGTAAAACTGTAGCTTCATTTGGAACCAGTGCAGGCTTACAGTAAGGATGGTTTTTGTGACATTTTGTCTCATTTTTTTTATAAATATGCATTTTGACTAAATAAATTT
>NW_022701752.1:0-689 GCF_011630105.1 Anneissia japonica | reverse complement strand
ATTTGTGACAATAATATACTACGATGAATTAAGAAAACACAATGTCAACGGGAACGTCGCAGTACAAGCTTTTAATTCAAAGTGAAGTTACAAATTTTCGAAATTTTGCCGGAAATCTGTAAACCACGAGGTCGCTTCCCCGATCAAGATGTATTCCAAGCATCATGAGGATACCCAAACGAGCATTTGTCATAGTAGAACGTAAACCATTTTTTTTTTTGAACAGGGGCGGATCCAGAATTTTTCAAACTGGGGGAGGGGCATTTGTATATTTTTTATTTCAATACATAACATTAATATGCACTGACATTTTAACAATAGTGTTAAAACGCTGTTTTGACACTTGACACTGTTCGGCTGACTTACGTTACAATAGATGTTTGAACGTAATTAATTCACATTGAAGAATGAATATATATGTTGCTTCGAACCCAACGAACCCCCCTGGTAATTCAAAGTAATATACGGTAGTCGGATAACTTAAAATAAACGTGAATTTATGTTATTATTATTATTATTGTTGTCGTTTTTGTTATTATAGTGATGAAAAGTTAACACAAACGGTACACAAATAGGCCAATGAAGGCAATATGGTTGCTAAACGAACAGATATGTATAAATATTGTTTTTATTTTTTTTAAATTTTATTTTTTTAAAATTTTATTCCCCGACGAAATGTATTCGACTTC
>NW_022701751.1:667-871 GCF_011630105.1 Anneissia japonica | reverse complement strand
GTATTATTTGAACATGTACATATTGAACAGGTACATCTGATAAGCTCAGCAATTGTTTCAGGGGCCGCCTGCTTTTCTGACAAGACAGGTCTCAATTTACCATCTTCCATAACCCAGCCCAGTTTGCATGGATCAGGGATTTCTGGATGAATAACAGTATCCTGGCTCCATATATTGGCCTGCAGATGTACACGCAATATATGC
>NW_022701751.1:0-660 GCF_011630105.1 Anneissia japonica | reverse complement strand
TTATATGCTGATATAAGGCTCCTGCAGTTGGTGGCAGCTTATCTACACCTTGATTGTTTGGCAGAGTTTTGAATCTTTTCCATCGTAAAGTTGAGGCATCTTTAGCAGATACTTTCTTCGTTACGAGAAGACTACACAAATTCCAGTATTCATGCCAAGCTGTGGAAGTCTTCTGAAGATCAATACAAACCAGTCTGTAACATTTCCAAATTCAGAGGCCACTTTTATGCCATGGAGAATCATTAGAGTATCAGCTTCTTCTTGTGTGCTAACAGCTGTTGTTGGAGGATGCTCTGGAGTGTTTGTTTTGACATCTTGCCATGTGAATTGTGACAGGTAGCGCTGAAACCAGAAGAAGAGTGGCTCTTCAGCCAATATACGATCATCTTGGACCAGAAAGAGCAATGACACTACCATATCACCGGTTGTGATAAAAATTTTCAGGCCCGTAGCCAGGTTCTTTCAAGGGGGGTTTTCTGGGCGTGAGGTCCACGGTCAAAGCCCCGGTGGGGTCGGCGAAACCCCCAAAGCAAGGGGATTGGGATTTTTGTGCTTTATGGGTCTAAATTTAATAATGCTATAAAAGCAGATATGTTTGAAAAGGTCTTTGTCTGGATGGGTCTGCAGTGCACCAGGTGGGTTGGAGGACTTATTTGGGAA
>NW_022701750.1:0-1246 GCF_011630105.1 Anneissia japonica | reverse complement strand
CACACGATAAAATAAGAAAGGCTCCATAGGCAAGTAATACATAAAATGAAACTCAAAGATGGTATATAATTTGCACAAATTTATTGAAATTATAGCGAGATATATACATATATACACACACATATATATATATATATATGATTAAAATGTAGGCCTACGTTTTATATACAAATAGATATATACAAATAATCGTATTGTGTTTTTGATGTTTCGTTGCAAATCTCATCATAATTATATAAACAAAATGGGTAAATAATAATAAGTGTTTAAATAGGAACAATATTTTTATTATTAAGCGCCAATTTGAATAAGCTTTTCTTTTTAGCAAGTCAATAATCCAATCAATCCTGGGACTGTGGTTGTTGGCATAATTTGAGCTGTAGAGTGGAAACACATTCTTCTTCAGTCAATACCAAAATAAGGATATTTCTCTTGGACAGATGAGAGCTCCTATCCCTAGACAGACAGTATATTTCCAACTTTAATCTTTTTACCTATTTGTCTATGTCTAGTCCTACTCCTCTTTTTCTTTTTTCGACCTTAAGCATATTCTCATCTGAGTTTTCAAGAAAAATACAATGATCCTGCCATCCTCCTAATATCAATCGGCCGATGGCCAACAAGCTAACCACTACCCACCACTAATTGCACCTGCTATTTTGCTGTTATGTAAGTATTCACGCATTCTTGTTATGAGCCATTTTCTCTGGACGATTATCTTTTCTAACCACCATTCGTAATGCCCTTATATAATCTGTTTTTCATTCAAAAAGTGCCTCTTGAATATTTAATTATTGCAATAATTTCCCATAAGAACCCCTCGCGCGAGTACGGTAATTTGAATATCATTTACTTCCACGCTGCGACCTATAAGCTTTTCTAGCTCTGCTCCACCGTGTGAGCGTTTCAATCAGTTGTATGAGAGAAAGTGTTGTATAACAAAAAAGGTTCAATCTGCACATATATTCTATAGGTCTCTGTGGTCTAATATATATGACACTCGCCATGAGGCTGCAGGCTCGGGTCCCGCTAGAGACATTCTTTTTCATACAACTGAATTAAACAAGAAGTATTTACTATATATAAAAAAAAACAAAAAAAACAAAAGAAAGCCGCAACATCTTTACCTTATTCAATTTATTCAAAATGTATATTACGGGTGAATTTTGATACGTTTACCATACTTAAGTTTTTCTTTCCAATAAAAGAAATAGGTAACCTTAAAAAACAAAAGGAAATTTTTGTT
>NW_022701749.1:0-818 GCF_011630105.1 Anneissia japonica | reverse complement strand
CCATAAATAAGTTAGCAAAAGATGGAGCCATTTTGGTGCCCATCGCTGTGCCATGAATTTGAAGATAATGACCGTCGCCGGAGATGTGATTTAGATGGGGTTTTGCCCCGAATTTGCTTGTAATTAATGCACGCATTAACACCTTCTTCATGAGGGATATTAGTATATAATGACGAAACATCAAGTGTAGCCAGAACAGTATTATTAGGTAAATTTGAAATTTGATTAATTTTGCGGATAAAGTCCGTGGAGTCCTGAATGTACGAGGGGAGAACAACAACATATGGTCTCAATAAATCATCCACATATTCAGAGATTTTTTCTGTAGCAGTACCGTTGCCCGAAATAATGGGTCTGCCTGGATGGCCTGCATTGTGGATTTTGGGTAGGACATAGAAACGTCCTGGTGCCGGATCGACCTGGATGAGATGGGGTCCAATTTTGGGATCGATGGAACCTTTTTTAACCATCTTTAATACAGATTTTTCTACTTCCTTAGAAATTTCCAGAGTGAGGTCCTCTGTGAGCTTTCGATATGAAGAAGATTGTTTAGTTGTCTTAAGGACTCCTCTTCATAGAATTTAATGTCCATTACGATAGTGGCAGAGCCTTTATCAGCTGGTTAAATGATAATATCATCACGCTGACGCAAATTGGCGATGGCCTGCCTCTCATTTTTTGTGAGATTTTCGCGGAAATCTGGACTAGGAGTATATATATATATAAGCTGTTGCTTATCATTTTTGTATCTCTACTGAGATCCAGCAATTGTTTCCCACAGCATTGTTGTTTTTCAGTATTTTGCCTTTTAATTTATA
>NW_022701748.1:0-623 GCF_011630105.1 Anneissia japonica | reverse complement strand
ATAAACAAACTGTACCACGTTGTTACAATCAGTCTTTATTTAGACCATGAGTGTGGGTCTTCAGCTCAGTAAGGCGACAGTGTCCTGTGGATTTGAAGTTGTGGTCTATGATGGCGAAGCGGAGATCTGAAATGGTGTGATTAGTAAGGTTGAAGTGTTGAGCAACGGTTTTGTCTGGGTCATGATGTCATGTTTGTGTTGATGGATTTGGATTCTTATGGGGTTCTTAGTATCTCCGATGTAATTTCCATTGTTGCAGGTAAAGACTTTCTATCTGGCTCTACGCTCCACCTTTAATGTCATTGTCCACCCATTTTCACTATCTCCTTTTGCTGTCGAACCTTTCGTAGCTTACCTCTACGCTTTGCACGGTATCATATTTCCTCCTGTCTTATGTTCATGTGCCTTTTGCCTTCCACACGCTTTTTACCGGTTTTTCGGTTGGTCGCTCTGGCATTTCGGTTTCCCCCCCCCCCCCCCCCCCCAGTTCTTTTGATGTGTCATTGATCTGCATGATTATTTAGTGTATATAAGAGAGTTGTTTTGTACATAGTGACACATTTGTCAAACCTGAAGAAGAGAGCACAGGAGCTCTCGAAATATTGGTTGCTAATAAATACATC
>NW_022701747.1:0-1198 GCF_011630105.1 Anneissia japonica | reverse complement strand
TCTATTTATCTACACATTTCAATATGTCCGAATAAAGATGTGGGTTTTTTTTAGTGGCGGCCATTTTGGAATTCAAGATGCCTGCCAATGTTTACATTTATGTCATAAAAATGTCTTATGGATCTGCTGAACATTTTAAACTGGGTATTGTCACCAAAAAGGGCTTGATTCCAATTCATAATTCGAGTCATTTATAAAATTCAGCTTCGAAATAGTAATTATTTGAATTATGGCGCCATCTTGAATTTAAATGTCTTTAGAAAAAATGGCAACATTTTTTTTTTCATCCCTTATATTATCAAGATATGAAATCAAGTCCAAATTTGCTTTTAACAAAAAATATACACGACACTCATATTCACGACATACCGGCTGTCACGACATTGACTGGACATAAAGACACAGAAACAAAATATATATAAAATCAACTGGTTTTAATTAAATAAAAGTTCGTTTTCTATATCCAATGACAAAGTGTTGTGCTACCTCCCAGAATCTTTATCACTGTAATAATGCATTCGAAGTACAGATCATCTACTAAGTCTTGCTAACTGCTAGGGCTTTTCCCCTCAATCTGCAATATCACTTTAGTATATTTGGTACATAAGTCTTGAGTATATAGGCTACTTGGCTCTACCTCCTCCGACCATCTATAAATGAATACAACATTTATATAATGAATAAAAAGTATAGCCGCGTTAGTCTGTACAGTATAGAAAGTATAAAGTAAATAACAGCAGCACTTTTGAGACTAACAATATATAATTTATTCTCTAGCTTTCGTCCACACAGTGGACTTCATCAAGAGACTTTACAAATGGGATAAGAAACAACTATAATATACAACTGATATAATGGGGGCGGTCCTAAAACAACAAAGAATGATGTTCAAAGCAAGTACAAGTCTGCCGAAATAAGCAATCTAAATAAACAGTATTAAAAGAACAAAAGATCAATGATAAGAAACTGTGGGAAATAGCATGCAGAATAAGTCTATGTCAAAGTCAATGATAAAAACAGTAAATAGGCAGTAAATACAGTAAGGTAACTATGAGACAAAAATATAGTTAATAATAAGGCAGTTATAGAAATATAAAAATATACATACAATGATGAGAAATAATTATTGACGGTTTACTTACTCGTAAGTTATTAAACATGAATGTTCCTAATCAATTAGCTGGTCTTGTACTAGACT
>NW_022701746.1:0-689 GCF_011630105.1 Anneissia japonica | reverse complement strand
TGTTGTATACATTTTTAACCATGTTCTGCACATTAGGTTTATTATTATTATATTTAGTTCAATACATAATGCACATTAATTATCGCTGTAAAAACTTACATATATTGCAAGTTGGTCCAACAAAACCAGGCATACACTGACAATTCTCGATTCCGTAATGCGAGACACAGACTCCACCGTTCAAGCAGTCAATATCGCAAGTTTCTTCAATTAGAAATTGAATATTAATTAGTGACATACTCTGTTCGTATTAAAATAACCTCATCGCTCATCACAATACTAATTGTATAAAAATTATTATTGTTATGAAAATCGCATTTGTCTTTATATATACATTGATTGATATACATTGATTATGTAAGCGATAGATTATTGGCGGTGCTTTTGAGCCAGCTTTAATACTAAGACTTAATTGCCAGTGACTAAACTACAGTATACAATAATTAAACAAGAAATAAAATACAGTGAGATTTATATAAGGTCCTATATAATTTAAACAATTGTGGAATGGAAAATTGATGTAGGAATATAATAGTAGTTCTAAAATTATATGTTTAAATTATATAACGCATGATATGATGACTATTAAATACAATTCAAAAATCAAGGAACATAATATAATATACACACGTAGAAATATTTATATAGCATATATAATTTATATAGCATATATAATTAGATACTTTATT
>NW_022701745.1:0-511 GCF_011630105.1 Anneissia japonica | reverse complement strand
TAATTTTTTTATTAACGAACTATTTAGAATTTGTTGCGATGCGTGAATAGTCGCCATTGCAAAAAAAATATCAATGCGAGGATTGATCACGTGACTTGATTTGACCAATCCCAAAACAAATTAAGCTACCATTGAGGGCTCATTATGACAACAACAAAGACGGCGACTCTTAGGCAGCCGCACGATCCACCACCTGGTGGTAAAAAATCTGTATACAAAGGGTAGGCCTAAATCCAAACAATTTTCCCTGCACAATGTATTTTGATGATGTTCCGTGAAGCGGGGTACAACTTTTTACAAAGACAAGATGGAATACATTTAGAATGTGCGCAAAACAATGGAAAGATTTGGAAAGCCATTAATGTACTCTGGCCGAGTCGTCGATAGATTTGCTGGCGTGTGAATTTAGTATAGTTTAGTAGCCTAGGCCTAGATGATGATGATATTAGCTTACAAATCGGATACCACCCTACCTACGTGCTACAGGCGATTTATTTATTAATAAAAGAAA
>NW_022701744.1:0-1207 GCF_011630105.1 Anneissia japonica | reverse complement strand
TCGATAATGACGCGACGTTCAAATTGTATAACAACGAATGTGAACAAGGATCACTCAACAGAAGCTGACTGCACCTCAGTAACTATGGAACTAGGAAGTTATTGAAAAATATCAATACAGTGCACAAGATCATCAAAGTAAAAGAATCATCTAAACCTCATCGAACCACATCGGATCACCTATCCAGGGAACATAGACTTCGCAGGGGTTCATATCGCACTACTCAATACCGACAGAAGCACCGATCAAACAGATTTAACAACTCATACAAGGAAAATCCAGGTTGCTACTACTGCGGAGAAATGAATCACCATATGAAAGACTGTACTCATGGTAAACCGATTCGTTGCCGTAAATGCTTTGAATTTGGTCATAAACAAGGACAAAATATATTAGACCCTCATAGGGAAGTGGCAAAGAAGTAGAAGCCGAACCTACACCAGTTAGGCGAAACGTGTGGGGTAATATAGTATCTTATAACCATTGTAATATACGATATATTGATTGACGAATGTAGTCAAGAAATATTAACAAGTTCAGTTAATGAAGACGTTCCCATTCTTAATTTTAAAAGATATAAGTAGATCTAAAAAACATCCTAAAATAAGACGAGGTAAAAAGAAAAAAAATAATTCCGATAATATCACCAATAATATAAAGATTGCATATAATAATATAAGAGGTTTTAAAAGTAAAAAATATGAAATACATAAATTCTTAAACATAAACAACATTAATATTTTTGGTATGGTTGAAACATTCCTGAAAGAAAATGATGATATAAAAATCAAAGGTTATAATTGGATTGGAAAAAATAGAATATCGTGTACGAAAAAAAGTCAAGGCGGGATTGGTATACTAATTAAAGATAATATTCGGATCATTGATGATAATGTTCTTGACACTAGATCCGATACTCTTGAAAGATTATGGATCAAAGTTCAATTTAACACTAACAATTTTACTAATTTAAATTATTTTATAGCCATTACTTATTTCCCATGTGAAGGAACAGATCACAACCTAACAGACAAAATGTATGTTGCCCTCTTAGCAGAGAGTATAGAGATCAGTCAAAACAATGAGGAAGCAAAAATTATAATACTCGGAGACCTCAATGGTAAAATTGGTAGTTAATTATTAACGGTGATGATACTACTAACTATAACGGCCAAGGCCTTATTGATTTTAGTAATGATAGCGATCT
>NW_022701743.1:0-1354 GCF_011630105.1 Anneissia japonica | reverse complement strand
GGCCGTCTTCCTCACCGTAATAGTTTTCACCACAATTCGATGGAGGTGCTGCAAAAGATCGGTATATTTTTTTTTACAGCACAAATAAATACTGCATTGGATTTAATAGTGTTTTCATCGTTTGACATGGTCCGACAAATAACTACGAAAAAGAAAAACCTTGTAGACCTATATGTTGCTGTTCGGATGCTGAAAGGTTATAAGACTGTACTGAAGGTTTATGCTCAGTTAATTAAAAATGAAGAAATTATACAATACCCACGATCGTTGTAAACTTGCATGGCACATATTTTAACACTCCTTCATTATGTTTAAATATTTAAACAAAAAAACTAGAGAATCGATTTAGTTATTCCTATTGATTGATAAAACTAGAAATTAAGTAATCTTGATGGAAAGCAGAAAACAGGAGACGATATAATTTACTTACAAATAGTAAGTTCACACATATCTCCTTGGCGGCCGGATGGACATGCGCAGAACTCATCACCATTACTATCTTTGCCAATACACGAACCACCGTTAGAACACGAACAACCGGATGCAGTTATGTCTGGAAACAGAATAAAAACAATACCAACCGGAGAGAAAATTATTAATTGTATTCGCGTTCATCTGAAATTTGATTTTCGTTTCTGTGCAATAAATATACACCGGTCGCCCTCTATAGAAAAGCTAAGTTGAACTTTATTGTAACTGAAGTACCCAGTCGATCATTTCAAAATGTGTTGCAAACAAACGACAAATGAGACGACGATACATCACACAATAACACCTTACCTTCTTAGTTGCAATTACTTACCTTTACACTAAGAAAGTATAATACATACTCCAAGTATTGAAATACACGCCACCGTGTTGGGATTCAATATTTCGACATTAATTATGTCATCATCATTCCTGATGATGACATAATTAATGTCGAAATATTGAATCCCAACACGATGGCGTGTATTTCAATACTTGGAGTATGTATTATACTTTCTTATCTGAGATTAATCAGTGGACCTTTCGGTTTACCTTTACACTTGTAGCTATATTTGAGATCTTGGCATTGGCTTCCAGATGGACATGGGTTACTTTCACAAGCATCTACATCTGCAACAAAAATATGGGGAAAAAAGGAGGATCAAGCCAATTATTTCGTTTCAAGCAATAATGCCTTGAAGATGTTAACCAAACCTTCCGGGACTTGAATGCAATAATCATAACCCCAAGCTAAAACTTTAAATTTGGTTATCATTATTTCATAACGTAAAAACAAAGCGTAGGGGCCTATTTATATAAAAAAAAATATCTCATTTTAAACATAGGTTTACATCTACATTGTGATTTCTGTTTACCTGCCATAAAT
>NW_022701742.1:0-1332 GCF_011630105.1 Anneissia japonica | reverse complement strand
TATATGTATTTTCAAAATATATCGCTGTATATATATATATTTAATGTAAAGGAGTGAATTTCACCTGAAGAGTGCCTGCAGACGTGATCACTCCATTTTTACTCTTTTACGAGTGAAAATTCACTCTTATATTAATAAATATTATTCTTAAAATAGAAAAAAATTTGTAAAATTTACCCTGAATTGAGTAAAATTTCACCTATTTCACTCTATCATAAATATTCACTGTAGCCTGTAGGCACTCTTTCACTCTTTATTCACTCATACATTTAGAGAGTACCGGTATTTATAAGATGTGTTTACATATATATTGTCAAGAGTTTTTTTTTTTAATGTACATTTTATCTATTTTAGATTTACATGACCCAACTTTAGTACCGTCTTCTATTTTGAGGATCCTTATGATGGTGAAGTGACGGAGAAATATACATTGAAATCTAATAGGGCCACTTGTTTCTTTTATTATTGTTGTATTGTGCTGTCTATATTGCTAAAAGGATGTAATAATCCAGACCATACGTCTCTTTGCGGATAAATAAAAACATGATGGTCCACAAGTAGCTAGCCTGCTTTAATTATGAAACATCTGTACCTAAAATGACGTAATAACTGTAACGTCCAGTACCGAAAATGACGTAGCAACTATAATATACAATTTTTCATAATAACAAACAGTATACATTTTAATAATGATTGCAATGGCTGGGAAAGAAAATACCGAACAAAGGTGGCAGTAATAACACGAGCGTTGTATTTGCTATTGTCTAATTTTATGTATTGCGGCTAGCCAATCAGGTTACTAGTTGTTTGGTTATGAACAGGGAATTGTTAAGTGAGAATCAATATCTGAATCATTAGTGACTTACAGTACTTCAGTCAACATCTGTCGAACGAGTTAATTTCCTTCCAGTTCAAGAAGGCAACAATTCGCAATGGAAAATTCACATAAATCTGTAAGTTACCTATTTTTTTTAATTAAAAATTGTTGTTCGGTGTAGATTTATAAAGAGGCCTAATATTGTTCTAATAATACAGCCTTGAAAAAGCCCTGTTGTGTATTTGTGTTGACCAGCAACAATGTTACAGATTTATTGTTATAATCCAATCTAAGTCCTTGTTGAGGAAATTGAGTCAAATGAGATGTTGATAAGGGCATAGTTTGTCTGTTTATATTGAAATAAAAATATGAAGTTATGTATATAGATTTATTTCTACTGTCCATAATTATATACACGCTTCGATATTCCTCTTTAACATATTTATATGTTTATATACAGTATATATTTTATATATATAATATATTGTATAATATATATATATATATATATATAT
>NW_022701741.1:0-731 GCF_011630105.1 Anneissia japonica | reverse complement strand
CCAGCCATAATGTTGGAAGACAATAGGCCTACCTCATCAGTTGAGGATGGTAAGCTACTTTCGAAGGTGCTTTAGATTATAATCAGTAATTGAGGCATTACAATGTAACCAAAAGTTTAGTAGAACTGAAAAGGCTCATGTGTAGAAACACAAAGGCATTACAACAAACAAAAATGTCAGGGAACCAAAAACACTGGAAAGACTATTCTGAAATAAGTAATGCCCTACAAAAAAACCTGAATCAGGGATACATCGACAGCAGCCTAAACAACATATTCAAAGAAAATTTATAGATCCAGTATTAAGTTCCGTATTCTTTAATTGTCATGTGAACAATATACATTTACATTGAAATAAAATTGCAAGTTTAGTTAGCTCTTGAGTAGAAAAAGTAAATAATAAATAAATATAATATTAACACAGGTAAAACTATCCGCCGGACACCATCCTGGTAATTCTGTTCTAGGTTGTGAGGCTGAAATTTGTATATAAAAAAAAAAATGGCTAAACTACATATGTCAGAACGCCGGACACCATTCCGAAATTTTTAGTAGTCGGATGTTACGGGGCTGGAATTGTACAATTATAAGTTCATACAGTTTCGACCTTTATCGTAGTTTTTTTTATTTTATTATTCCTAGATCCTGATTATCTTCTTATAGGCCTATATTTATTTTACAAATATTCATCTATTCTTGTATATATTTTTCAGAATTTGGCCTACCTATATC
>NW_022701740.1:0-508 GCF_011630105.1 Anneissia japonica | reverse complement strand
AACATTGGGGTAAAGCGAATACAGAAGGAGGGGAAAGAAAGACGATTATTATATGCCAGGGTAAGTTCATTTAACGATTTGCGGCTTAGGCCTAGGCCTACGTAATAAGCCAAGTAAAAGTGAAGACGCTCATCCTGTTTGGCGGTGAACGATCGTCGTACGTGAGTGGGACTCGGGAGTGGCACTGGTAGTGATTACAGTAGTAGGCCTGGGCCTAGGTAGGCCTGCCTCGGCACGATTTATTTTGACTGCCTCTCCATTTGACTACTACTAGGCCTAGGTCTTTTTCCAGTAAGACTAGAGTTTAGACCTAGTTTTCAATAAAATTACTTCAGTTATTTTTTTTATGTGTTAAAAATAGGTTCGTGGTGACAGGCCTAGGCCTACTAAAAGTAGAGTACAAATTGATAATGTAAATTGTTTACTTGATAATTATGATATGATCATCAGAATACTAAATGTGTTATTATTTATATTTACAGGTTAATCATTCTCAAAGAGCAAATGA
>NW_022701739.1:0-817 GCF_011630105.1 Anneissia japonica | reverse complement strand
ATAATAACAGCAATAATAATAACAATTAGTACAATGTAGTACCAGTAAATGACTTGTGGCCGAGGCGACTTGTGGCCGAGTTGATTTGTGGCCGAGATGACTTGTGGCCGAGTTGACTTGTGGCCGAGTTGACTGTAGCCAAACTTTTTGTGGCCGAGTTGACTTGTGGCCGAGTTAACTTGTGGCCGAGTTGACTTGTGGCCGAGTTAACTTGTGGCCGAGTTGACTGTGGCCGAGTTGACTTGTGGCCGAGTTGGATCGAATTCTAGTACATCACCTATCTTTTATGTAAGTTTCAAAGGCAACAATATAAAACACTATAATAAATTTAATTTTGGCCTAGTTCGGCTTTGCATTGAAATCGCTTATTTGATAGTTCGTAAAATACCAGCACACAGTAAATTTGGGGCCGAGTTTACTTGGTGCCGAATTGACTTAGGGCCGTACGTGACTTGAATTCGGAGTCCTTTTTTATGAGCCGCACCAAAGATAATAAATTGCAGAAGACAAAGAGCAGCTTCCCAATATAGTGAAACATCCGTTCAAAAGGCATTGTGGGTACATGGAGAGCAATTTTACTGCAACCGCGCGGCGGCGCTATATAAAAATAATAAAGGCGCTACTCTTGTTCGCTTGTTTCCTTTAGTTTCTCCACTTAGTAAAACGTTCAAATTTTACTGCAACCGCAGGAGGGCGAATGTTCCATCGATTTTAATGCAAATACGCGGAGCAGCTCATTCTTCTTCTGCTATTTAAAGCCCCATTCCCGGCAAAATTTCAATTTTTAAGAAAAATCTAATTTTTGTATAATGTTATA
>NW_022701738.1:0-603 GCF_011630105.1 Anneissia japonica | reverse complement strand
TGGCTGACTCCGGTGCCCCGGGAGAGGGCGCACTATTGTTTACCATTGAATAACAACCCTGGCGTAGCTATTGAATTTGTATTGTTTTGTATGTTATACTGTTATTATTATTAGCCTATTATTATTTTCATCATTTATATTTACCATTGTTATCATTATTATTATTATTATTATTATATAGTGGTTTTTTTTTTCTTCTTTCACGCTTTTTTACTTTTTACATAAATTGTTTATCCTCATTTTGTCTATATTTTAAAGTTTTAATTATTTAAATGTTCACTGCTATTGTGATTTTGGTTTATTGCTGTTTTGACTTAGGCCTATTGCCGTTTTTTGGTCTTGCCATTTTGACTTATTGCCGTTCTGGTTGAAAAGTGTTGCCGTTTTGTTTTCTTTGCCATTTTGGTCATTGCCGTTTTGAATTTTTTATTGCCGTTTCGGTTTTTTGCCGTTCTGTCCAGAAACCGCCTAGGCCCTAGGGCCTCAAGGATAGCCTAGTTAAGCCATAGGCCTAGGCTAAGCCTAGCTAGGCTAGATATAGATCTACTCGCCTACCAGGCCTAGGCTAGGCCTAGGTGTCTATCTCCTAGGCCTAAGACTATA
>NW_022701737.1:0-1678 GCF_011630105.1 Anneissia japonica | reverse complement strand
GTTTATGAGCCTATTCGTTTACAAACCCGCTGCTCACTTTGCTCACACACACACACACACACATACATTTCATGTTCGAATTATCCAATTAGTTCCTTGTGACCTTTAAAGTCACAAAGGAACTAAAAAATATGTTTTTATTTTAGTACATATGGGAATAACTTCCATTTATTATAATTCCTCATCAACCACAAAAAATTAGTACAATTTATATTACTTGCTTTTGGTTTAAAGTACTTACCAATTCCTGCCATTACTGCCAGTTGGATTGCTCCCCAGAAAGACACGAACCCCTCGCTACAATTCATCTCGTAAGCAACTGGTTTAGTAATAATTCCTATGATGATATAGGTTAATCCAGTAGCAATGAAATTCACGATTCCGCTAATCAAACAAAATATCTTAGAACGAGTAGTTCTATCATACTTATACCAAAATTTAAACGCCATTTTATAGACAACAGGAACAGAGTACAGGCTATTGACGGCAAAGGTCAGTTCAGTATTTCAAAGTGTTCTTTTGTTAAATGAATCTCTTGTAAAATTAATCCCATTGTTATTACTTCTTTTGTTAACTTTCGCATTCCGAAAATATCTCGGCGGTAATCAATTGTACATGTAGGCCTATACCATCATTGGTATTTCTTCTTTTATTCATATTTTATTTACTTCTACAGATGTTATTTAGTACTACACTAACAGTGGAAAAACACAATGACATGCATCATTTGCTTTAAGATGTAAACATATCACGTAATCCAGATATTTATTGGCATGAAAACATTATATCGCCTATTTTTCAACTCATAATGTTTTCATACAACCCATCATGAAATTTCCATGCACCCCATCACGCAATGTCCATACGCGGGAGCTTATCGACAGTTAAATATACTACTATATAAACGTTGACAATGTACTTGGAATTAATTTCAGTCAATAAAGTTCTGACTGAATATTTCCGTTGAAACCTGAACTTTAAGTAGAAATACTGATAATTATTTTTACTTTAATGCATGAAATACTTATTTATGTATGCAGCAAGCGCGATTTACAGCCAGCTATTAATGATTTTATTATTCATTTTACAGTAGTTAAATAAAAAATATTTAGTCAATTAATGATTGTTATTTAACATAATAATTTTAATAGTATGAAACTGAGGGGTGTTCTTTTAGTCACTGACAATAATTGTGATTTTTATAATTAATTATATAATTATATATATTATTAATTTATATAATTAATGTTTTAATTGTTTTGTTTTTTTCAGTGTCATCAGTTTAAGGCCATTCACATATATGTGTGGGTGTTATAAAATGTAGGCCTAATAAATTCTTTTTCTATAATATTTCAGGTACTAGGGTATACATCTTTAGACAAATTTTGACAATGACTGACACTGATATATTTGGTAAGTATCTCTTTACACAGTTGCAATAAACGTTATACTGTATTTATTTTAATCATCATTCACTTTGAAAAATGTATTTTTATATATTTCCGGCAAGACGAGTTAGACTTTCTCTATCATATCATTATTTACCTAGAAAAATTCGTCAATTGCTGATAGTCCACAGCGCTTTGATCACGGTATAAAGCGTATGAATCGAACTACATACATTACATATATATATGCTGATCTCGTCTATTTATATATACATATATGTGTATATGTA
>NW_022701736.1:0-916 GCF_011630105.1 Anneissia japonica | reverse complement strand
ATATATATAAATTTTAAAAGGCAAATGGGATATATATATATATATATATATAGTTGCATATGTTTGTTTTTATTTATTGCTCTTTACGTACAAAAATCAAATAACCAACCAGAAACAAAGGAGATTAACATCAAAAGGAAAAAGGCAAGGCAAGAAAGGAAAAAAAACATCAAAACTTTTCATAAAATCAGAAACAACAGACGATTATAGGGACAAGCAGGCAACACATAACATACAGAAGTAAAACGGAAAATGAAAAAGAAAAAAACAGACAAAATAAAAGAAACAAGAACGAAGTTTATCATAACTACTTCATCATAACAAAGATAAAATAGGGCGCTTGATTCTATTAAACAAACAGTGTCATAATCGATATGTGTATGCTTAACTGATAATAATATTAAAATTTACCAATAGCCAAGAGACTGCATTGATTTTTTTTTTATTATAGCAGACGAGGAGATACTTAAGAAACGCCAAAGTTGCTCATTCATACATTAACCTAGGTTTGGTTGCAAACAATCGAATCAAAATGAATGTTCTGGCTTCAAACCATCTACTTCAAATTTTTCTTTTAGTTTTATTTCATAGAACAGCATCGGAATTCAACAACGCTGTGGTCAGAATGGATTGCAGAAACTCTGTTTATTTCGATGGCAATCAAGAAGGCTTCGCGCTCCGTGGATATGTAGAAGAAACGAAAACGACAAGAACAATAATAGAATGCTTGGCACTTTGTTCATCAATGGATGTATGTCAATCTATTAACTTCATTAAAGGAAGCAAGATGAACAATTGTGCTTTAAATAATGTTAGAACATCGCAAAACTATTTGCTGGAAGAGGTAAAACAGTCGGTTTACATGGAAACCAAGATGACGCACTATGTAAGTTAAGTGTTTTATTCGTGTGTATAA
>NW_022701735.1:0-655 GCF_011630105.1 Anneissia japonica | reverse complement strand
GTCAAGTATCACCGCCAAGCGATCATCAATGATGCCGCAAGGCTAAGTACTCAACCTCGCCAAGGATCGGGCCTTCGCCAAGGCCCGAGCCCAGACTCAGCGTAGGGTTACCGGCGTATTACCGACAAGAAGCCTCGTCGACCCCGGAACCCGTCAGGGAGAGAGTCAGGTGATTAACACTTGCACGTGATTAGAATATATTTGGTTCAATTGCACGTATTGTATTGGTGTTATTACCTGCAGAAGCAATCAACGAGGATACATTAGGCCTTTTTATTGTATTATTGTACAGCGAAATTTCTTCTTTTTTTTGCCTTATTTTTTAAAATAATTGTTAGTGATTTTAATGAACATTTTGTATTATCTTAAAGTACTTTATATTTCATATAAAAATAAAGGCTACTAAAATCGTGATAAAATATATTTAAAATATGCAAATGATTAATATGAAACAATTGGAAATGCGTAGAGGGCGTTTCTATCTAAACTTCTAGCCAAATGAGGAGCGAAACGTTTAAATAATAACTCCATGAATACCAAGTTCACCAGGACGGAGCCCAAACCTGTTTACATGCTGGAGCTGATTCGAGTCTATTGAACCAGGTAAACAATTTGCCTATGTAGCCTTTCTTATTTTATCGTGTATGTATGTAAG
>NW_022701734.1:0-747 GCF_011630105.1 Anneissia japonica | reverse complement strand
CGACGATCGTTATGTAACACTTATAGAGATGTGAATTAAATACACAGAAATGCGGAATTAATGTATATCGTTATTTTATTTTTCCATTCATAAAATAATATTGTACTCTAAAAATAAAAAAAAACATTAATTAAAATTAATCAGCTCGTCCAATACGACATATCTATCCTCTACGATCCCGTTCAGTTCGTGGTACTCGTCTTGCACGTTCTCAAGGATTTCTTCCAAACCTTCGTTCAACTCCAACTCTTCGAAAATCGCCGACGCCAAACGTTCGATCTCGGCTTCTCTGGACCGGATTTCGTCGAGCAATCTATTCGTGTCGATTTCGAGATTTTTCATAAAATGTTTCGAATGTCCGATCTGTACAGATGACCGCACCAGCTGTAATGTCTTTCTTCCGTGTCCATCTCGACAAATGATTTGGTTTCTTGTCACCCGTGCAGATTTATACCGTTTTTGTGTGCTGGTAAACAAATAACAACGACAAACTACGATGTTGTCTTCCAAATTCTTGTTTTTTTATTTCTTTTTTTTTCGAATTTTGTAAGTACTAACAGAATGAACTTTGATTATCGTAACGATATCGATCGTGTAAATGTTGCACGTGATTCCTTCTTGGAGTTAACGATTCGTTCGAATTTTCATTCCTCTTTAACGTTACTTCTTCTTCGACTTGTTAGTTTGATCGTAGCTGTAACGAAATGAAAGGGAAAAAAATACGTCAAATACAATAACAACAACTAC
>NW_022701733.1:0-1070 GCF_011630105.1 Anneissia japonica | reverse complement strand
CCGATGGCGTAACCACTGGGGGACAAGGAGAAAATATCTATCTTTGAAAAATCTTCCCCACCCCACCCCCCTTTATAAATGCCCTTTCATCCCCTGAAAGTGCCTAAAAACCTCAAATTTCGCGCGCATTTCTTGTTAACATTGCCAAATTTCCTCTAAAAATTGCACATTTTAGGGAGTTTTGATCAATTCCAACGAAATTAGAATTAAAAACACCGGGGGACAAGGGGAAAATATCCATCTTTGGAAATCTTTCTCCACTCCTTGACAAACGCATCCTCAGAAAGTGCCTAAATTCTCAAATTCTTTGTGCGCATTTCTTGTTACGGTAGGACAATTTCCTCTATAAATTGCACATTTTAGATAGTTTTCATCAATTCCGACGAAATTAGAATTAAAAACACAAAAATATTTTGCGCGCTTGGCGCGCATTTTTTAGGGCTTCTTTTAGTTTTATCCTTTTAAGTTATTTAAACACATAATAGTCCCAAACTCAAGAAAGACAAATTTAAGATAGATCATTTTAACCTAAAAGAAGGGCCTCAATGTGTATAGATGGTGAAAGAATGTGTTTGTAATAAATACAACCATGATGAATATGCTTATATTTAGTTTCAAAGACACGTGTGTGGCCTATATTATAAATAAGATAAGCCCTATGTCGTATTGTTTTCTATATGGGGAGTGGGGTGGGGTGGGGTGAGTATGGTAAATTACTAACCGGGAAATGAGGATTGCATGTTATTATTATTATTATTATTATTGTTATTATTATTATTGTTATTATTATTATTATTATTATTATTATTATTATTATTATTATTATTATTATTATTATTATGTTGTGGTGATGATGTTTTTACTGTTCTTTAATTTTATTAAAGAGGGCCCCTGAATGTCAGTTAACCTACTGGGCTAAACTAGAAGGGTTACCTCTTTAAAGATGGTTGAAATAAAAAATTTAAAAAAAATATACCCACTCTGACCCAAGACCCCTGTTACGCGCCTGGTGTTAGCTCCAATGTGTGCCCTTGTGCGGACAGGAGATGTGCCCCCCTCTGAAGCTGGAA
>NW_022701732.1:48413-52319 GCF_011630105.1 Anneissia japonica | reverse complement strand
CTTGTACTTAGCGATGGGGGTATATGACATCACCATCACCAGATTACTTGTAATAAAAAGCTACGGTCCATCGTCTATGCATAGCCTTCCTATTATACGTACGCGTAGCGTGTGTATGCGATGTGTACAATGTGTTGAGAAGAAACAAATGTTCCTGAATAATGGTAAATCGTCACTTGTCAATTTTCTGATTGGTTGTAAAATAAATCAATAGTTAAAACCTCTGTTGCAATGAACCTGAATCCTGAGTTCCTGGATTAGACCAAATTGTTGCCAAAGTTATTTTCCACACTTACAGATGATAATAATAATAATAATGATAATGATAATGATAATGATAATGATAATTATAATGATAATAAAGTCATTTCTTTAATTTCATTTATATTGGTGATAAACTGCATTGTTATATATAAACCAATATGGGCAATTCCACGGTTAGTTTTGTTACATTTTTCAATACCATAACGTCTTGACAGACTTTTCTCAACAATAAATTAAAAGAATAAACAAACCATCTATAAAAGACATGGCCATAAATAAAATTCTATTATACTACTTTGACACAGATTCGGTTAGTTACGTTACAAAAAAAGGACACCCAATTTTAGCGTATATTTTTGGGATGAAAGTTTCCTCATACAAGTATACATTGAATCATGATTACACATTATTATTGCTGACTTATTGAATAGTATTTTAGCACAAATCTGATTAAATTCTATTTGTAAATGTGAGAAAAATTTTAGTTACATGTTACATGATTCAAAATGATTTATTAAAAGCTTAATCTGACAAAAAATAAAAATATTTGGTAATCAAAAAATTTTTTCTGAAAAAAATATAATAAGTGTATCCAGCCGGAGTGTATAAAGTGTATTCTTGACGGAGATATTTCATGTTATCTCCGTCAAGAAAATTTAGGGTGCCATCTACGATATGTCGGTTATCGTATGCCACAATTTCTTTTTGACATGCCAGTTGCTTGCTGTAGGTTAGGAATTCATTCATATTTTTTTTCAGTTTCCACCAAATTAATTCATTTTTGATAAAATTCATTCCGTAATCTTTATTCAGCATCTTCTCTGAACGCTTCAAAGTGCATATTAAATAGCATTCATTTTTTTGTTTTGATGACATACCATGAAAGACGATGGTACCTGCCACCTACTACCAAGGCTCTTATTGTGTGAGATGAACAAGGAACGGAATATTAGTTGACTTACCATTAGAAATGTCATATCAGTCACCGTCAGATCGTCACAAAACGTGATGACGTGATGGAAAACGTGACATTGATCATATTGAATGCTTAATCATCATCAGTACTGCTTATTCTTGGTTTAGTTCCATAAAATAATTAATTTAGAGTAATTCAGGTCATATTAAATTTTAAAATGTCATCCCTGTCACATCATCACATTGTCTTATCCGTCATGTGGCAGACATGACATCTCATATACTTTACCACTGCAACTCTGAAATTTGAAAGTTAATTAAATAAGGAAAACCATCTTAAAGTTTGTGCCAAATACTAAATAAGGTCAACATGCATCACGAATTTCCAACTTTATGAAGCATTTTCAATTTTTGAATAATTTTTTCTCAGTGTTTTTTAATGTCCATTTGAATTAGACACACACTACACACTACAGTACAGTAGCAGGGCCGGCGGAACGTTTTTTAAAGTGGGGGGCCCCACTTATAAGCAGGCGCGTAACAGGGGTCTTGGGTCGGGGGTGGGGGGGCAAAGGTAATAATGTTCGCGGTTAGTAATTTATGACTTGGTACCCCTCCCCCCCATATAGAAAACAATACGGCATAGGGTTTATTTTATTATTAATGGTTAATGGTTATTAATTTATAGAGCGCAAAATACAAAAAGTCTCTAAGCGCTAATATAGGCCACACACGTGTGTTTGAAACTAAATATAAGCATTTTCATCGTGGTTTTATTTATTACAATCATAGGCCTATTCTTTCACCATCATTACACATGAAAAGGTAAAACGATCTATCTTAAATTTTCTTTCTCAAGTTTGGGACTATTATGTTTTTAAATAACTTAGAAGGTAAAGGAGGGTAAGCACAAGCTTTAACCTTAACAAATGCGCGCTTCGCGCGCGAAAGTTTTTGTTTTTTTTAATTCTAATTTCGTCTGAATTGATCCAAACTCCATAGAATGTGCTATTTTTAGAGGAAATTGGCCTACCTCAACAAGAAATGCTCTTATGTTATATATGACCACACTCGTTTTTTTAAAGCTGAATATAAGCATTTTCCTTATGGCTTTATTTATTACAGTACAAACATATTCTTTCAACATCATTACACATTAAGGCCCCTCTTTTAGGTAAAACGATCTATCTTAAATTTTCTTTCTTGAGTTTGGGACTATGTGTTATAACTTAGAAGGCAAAGGAGAGCAAGCACAAGCTTTAACATTAAAGAATGCGCGCGAAAATTTTTTTTTTTTTCAATTCTAATTTCGTCGGAATTGATCAAAACTCCCTAAAATGTGCAATTTTTAGAGGAAATTGGCCTACCTCAACAAAATATGCGATTTAAAATTTGAGGTTTTCAGGCACTTTCCTGGGTGAAAAGGCCATTCAATGGGGAAAGATTTTCCACAGATGGATATTTTCCCCTTGTCCCCCGGTGGTTACGCCACTGCGGAGAATATCCGGTGGCTTACTGTAGATCAAATGCGCTATGGACACTTTTTGAAGTGGAGAAGGGGTTGCTGGCCGGGGTATTGTGATATCTGTTCATTATATCTTCCTTTTTATTCTTGTCTTTATTTTTCTCTTCTCTTTTTCTTTTCCTTTTTCCTTTCTTTTTCTTTCCCCTTCTTTCTCTTTCCCTCCCTCTCCCCTCTTTCTTTTCTCTTCTTACAGCCCGGTACGACGGTTTGGTCAGCCCGGTAAAAACCGTCAGGGGGGACAGTCTGCCCACCTGCCCCCCCCCCACCTGTTACGCCACTGCTTATAAGATGAATGGGAATATGTATCATGCACATCTGGAATCAAATCTAGGTGGTGGGGTCAACATTCCTCCAACGGGAAAATTTCCAGATGGCGGGAAATGAGCTTTCCTGACTTCTGACATGTCTTTAATTTCTTGTAAGTTCTTCAAAATTCAAGGTTTTCCCATCTTGAAAACGGTCAGGTAATTTTTGCCTATTGTTATTACAGAAAATAGGACTTATGTGTGTATACATACATAACAATTTAAAAAAAATGAGTAGTTGCATACGAATTTTCGATGAATCCCAAAAGAATGGGGACCCCGTGGGTTCTTCCCCTGAACTTAAAAGTAATTAAGTTCTTCAAAATTCAAGGTTTTTCACTCTTGAAAACGGTCAGATAATTTTTTCCCATTGTTAATACAGTAAATAGGCCTTATGTGTGTATACATACATAAAAGATTGAGTAAGTTGCATACGTAGTTTTTTCATGAATCGATAAATCCCAAAAAGAAAGGGTGGGGGGAGGGTGGAGGTCCTGTGGTTCTTTCCCGGGAAAATTTTGATTCCTAGGTGGCGGGAAATGAGTTTTCCCGACTTCGGTGTTGTCTTTTAATGACTTTTAAATTCTTCAAAATTCAAGGTCTACACCCCCCACCTCCTTGGAAATGATTCAATTAATAATAATAATAATAATTCTTTATTTGTCCTCGTATATGTATGCCTACACACTGGGAAATTCGGGCTGGGTCCCCGGGGACCCGCGGCTGCCATAGCTCAGCGCCAACTACCCCACTTACTCTACAACATCAAACGGATACAGACTGATACATACATGGTCCTTAACTCGCCTAACTCTCCTGAGAGGGTTATTCGAGGAGCTGAGCGTTTTGTTATTAAGACCCGAATTCAATACTCGATGCAGAGCCGGGTATTGAACC
>NW_022701732.1:11927-48257 GCF_011630105.1 Anneissia japonica | reverse complement strand
CTCTGAGAAACTGAGACCAAACAGCTATTTGACATTGTTCTGTAGTAAATCTCAGATATTTATTGTACTTTAATATTAGATACAATGCAATTAATTATATGCAACTTGCAACATGGATAAATAATTTTTTTTTTAATATGATAAGATACAAAAGAAATATCATGTGTGTGACATCATCAACTCTCTGCATCACCCATGTTGTGCATTGTGAAAATAAGTGAAACTTTAAAATGTCATGACTTGCATATTTTACATCCCATGTTTAAAAGTTATAGTTGTTTGATTCGAATCAACCTTTTGTTGGGGTGGACTTGCCCTTTAATAATTAGACTAGATAGTCCGATAGCACACAACCCTTATTATATATCCTGCAATAGTGGACCCTTTCCATCAAAACTGTACTATTAAAAATTATAATATTTATAATAAACAATCAGTTTTATATAACCTGCAATAGTGGACCTTTGCTATAGAAACTGCCATTGTTGAAATTTGACCAGCAGCATAGCAAAGGAATTTTCTTTGGGGGTGGGAGTGTTTGTCACAAATTGCTAGCTGACTTGTTGGTTTTAGAAGGTGATGACAATCTATTTAGGTCTTTTTTATACTGTTTTAAGAGACAAGACCAGCCGGCAGCTAATGAAATTGTGACCATTTTAATAGCGTTGGTGCTTTGTTTGCTGACAGACACTCCATTTTCCAACATCACTTGCTTCTCAGTGCTATGCTGCTGCCAATATACCTTATGCAAAACAAGCTGGTTTCCATGCATGTTTTTGTTTTAGTTTATTGTTTTTTTTTTGCCTTGACCCACCCACCCAATTTGGAAAAATAGTTGAAATATTAAAACATAAATTATCAGTGGCCTCTTGCTAGGTTAAATTTAATGGGGCAAAAAACTATTAAAAAAAACAAAAACAATTGTAGTACTTTTGCCTCATCTGTAACAGAATTGATGCCTCAAGTGAAGGGAGCTGCTTGGCAAGATACATCAATGATGAAGAAACGAAGCCCAACTGCAGAATGAAGAAGCTTGTATTTAACAGTGTTCCCCATCTTTGTTTGTTTGCACTGACTGACATTGACCAAGGAGCTGAACTTAGATACAACTATGGAGAGGATGACTACCCATGGCGCAAGGTACTGGCCCATGATTGCTGCAAACCTCCTCAAAACTTATCTAATCAGTTGAAGCTTTTGTATCCCTAAATGCACTTTCCTACAAACCCTATGAGATACTTAATTGTTGTATAGCACTATATATACTATATATTTTCACTAATTCAAAATCTTCAACTTCAAACTGCTAGGTTTCAGTCGGTTTAATTATTCATATATTACCCCTCAGGCCTGGTGAGTCGGGCTAAAAAGTACATTTTGGCCTCTATTGGAAAATGTTTGCAGGCTGCCATTAATCATTAGCCCTCCTCCCTCACTACTCAATGGTTCAAAAAGTTGCTTTGCCTGTAAGAAATTATTCCAGGTTTTCGGCAAAGGGAGCAACAATTATTATATAATTACACACAGTACGCTTGTACAACAATACTCCACAGAAAGAGTCTACTGGGTTTGAATTTAACAGTATATACTGTACAGTATGGACTTATCCTATTGTTTCTTATAAATACAAAAGTATCCCATTTTCATTAAAGGACAGGTGCGGGGTTAAAATAACTTCAATTTAAAATATAAGCATGTGTGACCACTTTCCTATTTACCCAACCTGTTTTAAAAAAGCAGTTTAGCAGAATGAGAACTGTGAATTTGACCCTAAACTGGGTCTATACAACTTTGTTGTAGTGTTAAATTCCTATACCTGGGGCATTTTTTGAGGGACTCGTATTCATTGTCGGCTTAAAATATTACCATAAAAATTACATATTCTTATGTAAAATAGGCCGCTCTTTCAAATGAGATAGGTTGTTAGGATGAGATAGGTTATTTTTACGGAACAATTTGTTTCTGCAGTAACGGCTAAAATGTTGACATTTTAAGTTTTCAAATATTGTTTATATAATATAAATAATAATTACAGCAATAATATAAAACATTATTTAACCCAGAACCTGTCATTTAACTCAAACATTCAATTTGTAAGGGAACAGGCCAAATTCATTTGCATTAGAAATCAAAATCAGTAAAAAGACATGTTTTCCCCCTTTATATCCTTTTTGTAGATTAAAAGTAGGACCCAGGCTAAGACAGCTGATCAGTCAAGTCCACTGCAGGAAAACATAACATCTACATTAAGCAAAATTGCCCTTCTTGATGCATCATCTCTTGCCAACACTGCTAATCTGGGAAAGCCTACACCTTCTGCTAGTGAGTCAAGTACCCATGAAGACAGTGAAACATGTTCATTAAACCTAGGTACCAAACTTATTGAGTCATCTCTTGCCACTACTGCTAATCTGGGCAAGCCTACACCTTCTGCTAGTGAGTCAAGTACCCATGAAGAGAGTGATGCATGTTCATTAAACCTAGCTACCAAACCTAATGAGTCATCTCTTGCTACTATTGCTAATCTGGGCAAGCCTACACCTTCTGCTAGTGAGTCAAGTACCCATGAAGACATTGAAACATGTTCATTAAACCTAGGTACCAAACCTAATGAGACATCTCTTGCCACCACTGCTAATCTGGGAAAGCCTACACCTTCTGCTAGTGAGTCAAGTACACATGAAGACAATGAAGCATGTTCATTAAACCTAAGTACCAAACCTATTGAGTCATCTCTTGCCACTACTGCTAATCTGGGCAAGCCTACACCTACTGCTAGTGAGTCAACTAGCCACGAAGAGAGTGAAACATGTTCATTAAACCTAGCTACCAAACCTATTGAGTCAGCTCTTGCTACTATTGCTAATCTGGGCAAGCCTACACCTTCAGCTGGTGAATCAAGTACCCATGAAGACAGTGAAACATGTCCATTCAACCTAGCTGCCAAACCTAATAAGTCATCTCTTGCTACTACTGCTAATCTTGGCAAGCCTACACCTTCAGCTGGTGAGTCAAGTACCCATGAAGACAGTGAAACATGTCCATTCAACCTAGCTACCAACCCTAATGAGTCATCTCTTGCTACTACTGCTAATCTGGGCAAGCCTACACCTTCAGCTGGTGAGTCAAGTACCCATGAAGACAGTGAAACATGTCCATTCAACCTAGCTGCCAACCCTAATGAGTCATCTCTTGCTACTACTGCTAATCTAGACAAGCCTACACCTTCAGCTGGTGAGTCAAGTACCCATGAAGACAGTGAAACATGTCCATTCAACCTAGCTGCCACAGCTGTGAATCTTTTCAGTGATTCTGAAGTTTCAGATTTTAATGATTCTGATTATGTACCTGACTCGGCTACTGATGGTGATATTAGCTGTTCTGATGACATCTTGCAGATTCCAGAAACTAGACATAGAAAAAAAAATTCCAAAGTTTCTAGTACTTCAAACAGAGGTGGATATCCATATCCCAATTTTGATAGTGATGATGTTAGTGTTGTGTTTGACTATGAACCTAGAGATTCCATTGGGGCAATCAATCAACAAGCTGAACCTTCTTATTGTCAAAATCCCCAGGTCTCTAGCTCTTCATGTGACCAATCTGACATCGAAGTCTTAAGCACATCAAACGAAATTGGAAGACGCAGGTGGGATAAGCCACAGTTCTGTCCTTTCTGTATGAAGGCTCAAAAGAAGTTGCCGCGTCATCTTACTACCCCAGAGCACAAAGATGAACCACAGGTTAAAGAATGGCTTGCAACAAAAGACCCCAAAGAAAGAGGAAAGCTCCTTACACTCATGAGAAATTATGGGAATTTTCTCCATAATGGTAAAGTCCTACAGGAGGGTAAAGGTACACTCATAGTTGTTTATCGACCATCATTCAAGGCTGATGCTCGAGACTATTTGCCTTGCACGAGATGCTATGGCTATTTTGCAAAAAGTGACCTGTGGAAACACAAGTGCAGTCAGGCAACTGATGAATCGGATGATACTGATGAACCCTGTAAAAAGAAACGAAGGACTGGACTTACGAAGGCAAGTAGAATGATGCTGCCTAACACTCCTGGCGTAAGCAAGAGAACACATGAAATTTTAACCAACATGAAGGATGACAACATAGCTAGGGTGGTCAGGAGCGACAGGCTAATAAAATTGTTTGGTGAAAAGCTCACTTTGAAGCATGGTCACACCAGAGACCAAGAGGTGTATATAAGGCAACGGTTACGTGAGATAGCACGAATGTTGTTAGAATATAGAATTCTCACAGGGCAGTCAAATGCTCAATTGGAAGACCTTATATGCCCAAGGAAATTCCATGACATAGTTAAAGCTACAAGACAAGCTTCCGGATTCAGTGGAGAAAATAACACCTACACAACTCCAAGCTTAGCTTTAAAGATTGGGCACAGTCTAAAGACATGCACTGAGATACTTCGAGGAGAAGCCCTTATGTCTGGTGATGAAGTGGTTGAAAAAAACTGCAGAGCAGTTGCCTCATTGTATAGTTTGCACTGGGAGGGGGAGGTGAGCCACCATGCTCTCAGAACCCTTGAAGAAGCCAAGCGCAACAACCCCAAGCTACTACCGCTAACAGAAGATGTGGTGAAGCTATCTAAATACCTTCAAAACCAGGCAAAGACAAATCATGAAGAGCTACTGAAGTCTGGGGCTGAAATACAGAAAACATGGGTAAAATTAGCTGAAATCTTGCTGTCTCAAATAATCGTCTTCAACAGAAAACGGCCTGGCGAAGTGTCAAGAATGACATTGAATGATTATAACAAATGTGTCAGAGGGGAGACATGTATAGTAGATGGGGCCCTGTCTGTAGTTGAGAAGGCACTGTGTAAGACTTTGTGGAGAGTTGAAATAATTGGGAAACGTTTACGCACAGTTGCTGTTCTCTTCACCACCAAAATGAAGGCAGCTCTTGACACTCTGAATAAATGTAGAAAAGAGGCAGGCTTAGAATGCAACAAGTACCTGTTTGGTACACCAGGAGGTTGTGGTCATTTGCGTGGAACAGATACTCTTCGAAATCATTCAGCAAGGTGTGGAGCAAAAAACCCGGAATTTCTGCGAGCTACCAGGCTTAGGAAACATATTGCCACTGTGTCGCAGATTATGAACCTTCAAGAGAACGAGTTGGACATACTCGCAGGCTTTCTTGGCCATGACGTACGGACACATCGGGAGTATTACCGCCTACCAGACTCAACACTGCAGGTAGCTAAACTCTCTAAAGTACTGTTAAAGATGGAAAGTGGGGACATCCGTGGTCTAGCTGGAAAAAGCCTAAAAGATGTGCAAGTTGGATCTGATGAAGGTATGAAATTTTACGCAGTGTTGGAATTGAGACCTTTGTATATAAAACAAGTATCAAAATACTGCATTTAATGGTTAAAATAACATTTTTTACAAGGGGATGACATGTACAATCATACTCACACCTTTTCAGACAATTAAAAAAAATTTAATTATTAGAGAAAAAGTCCAGATAGCTTTTACGATTTAGTGCAGCTTATTTCCTAAAAGTAACTTTCATAAAGCGCATCTGATGTACTCAACTGCAGAAAATTCTTGTACAAATTCAAAGATTGCCGTATCAATAATTGGTTGATGTTAAACATTTGAAAATATCTGATTTTGAGAAAGATGAATTAATTAATGTAATCAAGCAGCAAATTGTGTCAAAATAAGCATTAGACAAGAAACAATATACGTAATTTTTGGGACATTTACATTTTATTTACACACTATATTGGTACTTATGATTCTTTAAAAAAGAAATCCATTTAATTACATCTCTCTTTATTGTCTTCAAACATACATAATATATACTATAAACATAATTATTTTTAAAGACAAAAAGACCAAAAAATAAAAACTTGCGCTTATCGAGTTTTTGGCCTTTAAAGTATAACATAAATTTATATACTATATTGAATTAAAAAGGGTAAAGCACTTAACTCAAATACTAAGATAATTCATAATAGTAATAATAATAATGATAATAATAATAGTAATATGACCTGAAACAATAAGTAAGCACAAGTAGTCATTAATTAATACAATATGAAATTACTGAAGCAATGTTTAAAATTTAATATTTCGCTAATAAATATTGTTTGGTTTTAAATGAAAATATTTTTTTTGATGAAATTGATTTTAAGTCTATTGGTAAATTATTCCAAAGTTTTGGGCCTTAAAAAGTTATATTGGTCTGGGCGAGTGAAGTACGGGTTGTTAAATTTAGTATTTTTGGGATGAGTTACAACTTTAAAATATAAATCAATAGTATGTGGTAATCTAAAATAAAACAAATCAGATATAAAAATAGTCATTACTGCTTGATGACTACAAATTGAAGTACCTGTCTTCCCTTGCAACTTAAGTAAATCCAAGGTTTATGCTTGTCATAATTTTTTACAGAGTGTCTGTGCAGTTCTGATAATGCAAGTGAAGCAAGCGAATCTGAGTTTTGCACAGCAGTGGTAGAGGAGGAAGGTAAGATCTGAGAACTCCATGTGTAGCAATTTCATGTAAAAAGGCTTCTTACATGTACTGAAATGTTCGCCTGTATATATTTACTTACAAAATGAAATTGTTCACCAACAGTCTGGTGCATCTGTTCTTAAACTGCAAAAGGAGTATTGTGTATGTATATGTATGATATATGTGATATATTTTTTAAGAAAAGATAACGTTCTTTCAATTGTGACCATGATACTAGAATAACTGCCTCATGCTGATTCTCATCAAGAAAGCTACACGATTATGCTGCTCCACCAGTCCCCATCCTCTCATGTGGGCATTTTTAAACTGCAGAATTCCTCTACTCTTAAATTTAATGCATGTACAACTAAGTGGCGCAAAAGATCTATCCTTGCTTTTCATTTCATGTGCGAATTTGGTTGAGTGCACTTTGAGCATTGGGTTGTTAGTCCCAGTCGGATCGCATGGATTTTCCCCAGGACATCTTTCTGGGGTATCTAAATTCTTCAATTCTTTCAATATAAGGAACCCTGTATTTCCAGACTATCCTACCGTGGACGTACTGTAGGCCTGACAATACACATCCCTTTTTCTTAAACCTGCAAAAGTGGACCCCTGTATTTCCAGACTATCCTACCGTGGACGTACAGTGGGCTTGGCCATACACATCTTTTTTCTTAAACTTGCAAAAGTGGAACCCTGTATTTCCAGACTATCCTACCGTGGACGTACTGTAGGCCTGACAATACACATCCCTTTTTCTTAAACCTGCAAAAGTGGACCCCTGTATTTCCAGACTATCCTACCGTGGACGTACAGTGGGCTTGGCCATACACATCTTTTTTCTTAAACTTGCAAAAGTGGAACCCTGTATTTCCAGACTATCCTACCGTGGACGTACTGTAGGCCTGACAATACACATCCCTTTTTCTTAAACCTGCAAAAGTGGACCCCTGTATTTCCAGACTATCCTACCGTGGACGTACAGTGGGCTTGGCCATACACATCTTTTTTCTTAAACTTGCAAAAGTGGAACCCTGTATTTCCAGACTATCCTACCGTGGACGTACTGTAGGCCTGACAATACACATCCCTTTTTCTTAAACCTGCAAAAGTGGACCCCTGTATTTCCAGACTATCCTACCGTGGACGTACAGTGGGCTTGGCCATACACATCTTTTTTCTTAAACTTGCAAAAGTGGAACCCTGTATTTCCAGACTATCCTACCGTGGACGTACTGTAGGCCTGACAATACACATCCCTTTTTCTTAAACCTGCAAAAGTGGACCCCTGTATTTCCAGACTATCCTACCGTGGACGTACAGTGGGCTTGGCCATACACATCTTTTTTCTTAAACTTGCAAAAGTGGAACCCTGTATTTCCAGACTATCCTACCGTGGACGTACTGTAGGCCTGACAATACACATCCCTTTTTCTTAAACCTGCAAAAGTGGACCCCTGTATTTCCAGACTATCCTACCGTGGACGTACAGTGGGCTTGGCCATACACATCTTTTTTCTTAAACTTGCAAAAGTGGAACCCTGTATTTCCAGACTATCCTACCGTGGACGTACTGTAGGCCTGACAATACACATCCCTTTTTCTTAAACCTGCAAAAGTGGACCCCTGTATTTCCAGACTATCCTACCGTGGACGTACAGTGGGCTTGGCCATACACATCTTTTTTCTTAAACTTGCAAAAGTGGAACCCTGTATTTCCAGACTATCCTACCGTGGACGTACTGTAGGCCTGACAATACACATCCCTTTTTCTTAAACCTGCAAAAGTGGACCCCTGTATTTCCAGACTATCCTACCGTGGACGTACAGTGGGCTTGGCCATACACATCTTTTTTCTTAAACTTGCAAAAGTGGAACCCTGTATTTCCAGACTATCCTACCGTGGACGTACTGTAGGCCTGACAATACACATCCCTTTTTCTTAAACCTGCAAAAGTGGACCCCTGTATTTCCAGACTATCCTACCGTGGACGTACAGTGGGCTTGGCCATACACATCTTTTTTCTTAAACTTGCAAAAGTGGAACCCTGTATTTCCAGACTATCCTACCGTGGACGTACTGTAGGCCTGACAATACACATCCCTTTTTCTTAAACCTGCAAAAGTGGACCCCTGTATTTCCAGACTATCCTACCGTGGACGTACAGTGGGCTTGGCCATACACATCTTTTTTCTTAAACTTGCAAAAGTGGAACCCTGTATTTCCAGACTATCCTACCGTGGACGTACTGTAGGCCTGACAATACACATCCCTTTTTCTTAAACCTGCAAAAGTGGACCCCTGTATTTCCAGACTATCCTACCGTGGACGTACAGTGGGCTTGGCCATACACATCTTTTTTCTTAAACTTGCAAAAGTGGAACCCTGTATTTCCAGACTATCCTACCGTGGACGTACTGTAGGCCTGACAATACACATCCCTTTTTCTTAAACCTGCAAAAGTGGACCCCTGTATTTCCAGACTATCCTACCGTGGACGTACAGTGGGCTTGGCCATACACATCTTTTTTCTTAAACTTGCAAAAGTGGAACCCTGTATTTCCAGACTATCCTACCGTGGACGTACTGTAGGCCTGACAATACACATCCCTTTTTCTTAAACCTGCAAAAGTGGACCCCTGTATTTCCAGACTATCCTACCGTGGACGTACAGTGGGCTTGGCCATACACATCTTTTTTCTTAAACTTGCAAAAGTGGAACCCTGTATTTCCAGACTATCCTACCGTGGACGTACTGTAGGCCTGACAATACACATCCCTTTTTCTTAAACCTGCAAAAGTGGACCCCTGTATTTCCAGACTATCCTACCGTGGACGTACAGTGGGCTTGGCCATACACATCTTTTTTCTTAAACTTGCAAAAGTGGAACCCTGTATTTCCAGACTATCCTACCGTGGACGTACTGTAGGCCTGACAATACACATCCCTTTTTCTTAAACCTGCAAAAGTGGACCCCTGTATTTCCAGACTATCCTACCGTGGACGTACAGTGGGCTTGGCCATACACATCTTTTTTCTTAAACTTGCAAAAGTGGAACCCTGTATTTCCAGACTATCCTACCGTGGACGTACTGTAGGCCTGACAATACACATCCCTTTTTCTTAAACCTGCAAAAGTGGACCCCTGTATTTCCAGACTATCCTACCGTGGACGTACAGTGGGCTTGGCCATACACATCTTTTTTCTTAAACTTGCAAAAGTGGAACCCTGTATTTCCAGACTATCCTACCGTGGACGTACTGTAGGCCTGACAATACACATCCCTTTTTCTTAAACCTGCAAAAGTGGACCCCTGTATTTCCAGACTATCCTACCGTGGACGTACAGTGGGCTTGGCCATACACATCTTTTTTCTTAAACTTGCAAAAGTGGAACCCTGTATTTCCAGACTATCCTACCGTGGACGTACTGTAGGCCTGACAATACACATCCCTTTTTCTTAAACCTGCAAAAGTGGACCCCTGTATTTCAAGACTATCCTACCGTGGACGTACTGTGGGCTTGGCAATACACATCCTTTTTCTTAAACCTGCAAAAGTGGACCCCTGTATTTCCAAACTACCATACCGTGGACGTACTAGTTTTGGTAATGCATATCCTTTTTCTTAAATCTGCAAAAGTGGACCTCTCTGTACGTATTTCCAGACTATCATACCGTGGACGTACTATATTATGCATACAACTTTAAAATATGTCCACGTTTGTATGGTTGGAGTCGGGGTCTACATTTGCATGTTTTAGCTAAGCAGGGCATATAATGGGTTTACGTCCACATTTAGCGGTAAAGATCTATTAGAAGACCCGTACAGTTTCTTTTTAAAATCAGAGTTAATCATTTACTTTAAAAAAATAAATACACATTTTTTTCATTTTAAAGTTCTCGTTGTGTGATTAGGCCTTAGGCATAGAGTGGAAAATGATTACCATCCGAAGAGATTGATTGTTATTTTTACCTATTCTGGTAAATTATATTTTGAATTTATGTTGGGAATTTAAAGTACACCGTGATTGAAAAATTTGAATTCCCCAACGATTGTTTTTCATTGTTTTGCTTTTTCTTTGAAGAACTTGATTATAACTTTGTTCGATTTATGTAAAACTAGTACGAAGTGAATGTGTATTTGCATAATACTAGTCTGTGTGACTTTTGGCCAATCACTGACGTCCTCTTTTGGATGTGTTTAATTAGATTGGACACAACGCGCACAAACAACACATGGGCCATCGACTGTGAAGATATATTGTGCTAAATATAAAAGTAAGTGGAAAACAGGGCCTAGGCCTAGGCATATGATAGACGTATTAATGTATATTTTTAATCAATAAAAACATTCTTAAAGTAGGACGGAGTAGGCTAGCTAGCCTAGCCTTGGCATCCTAGCTAGCTAGGCCCTAGTAGGCTAGGCTAGGCCTAGTTCTACTGTACTGTACAAACACATTGTTGGTCATGATTGAAGAAAGTCGATGATGATGATAGGCCTAGGCTACAAAGATTTAATACCTTTATAACACTAACAATAGAATTGTGTCTTAAACCCCATAAAACACCAAAACTTCTCAACAATTCATATATTTCTTTGAAGAACTTGATTATAACTTTGTTCGATTTATGTAAAACTAGTACGGAGTGAATGTGTATTTGCATAATACTAGTCTGTGTGACTTTTGGCCAATCACTGACGTCCTCTTTTGGATGTGTTTAATTAGATTGGACACAACGGGCACAAACAACACATGGGCCATTGAGTGTGAAGATATCTTGTGCTAAATATAAAAGTAAGTGGAAAACAGGGCCTAGGCCTAGGCATATGATGACGTATTAATGTATATTTTTAATCAATAAAAACATTCTTAAAGTAGGACGGAGTAGG
The DNA here is from genome assembly GCF_011630105.1 of Anneissia japonica. Taxonomy (NCBI): domain Eukaryota; kingdom Metazoa; phylum Echinodermata; class Crinoidea; order Comatulida; family Comatulidae; genus Anneissia; species Anneissia japonica. The sequence goes on along the minus strand of NW_022701732.1, from coordinate 36,859 downwards.
CTAGCTAGCCTAGCCTTGGCATCCTAGCTAGCTAGGCCCTAGTAGGCTAGGCTAGGCCTAGTTCTACTGTAGTTTATTTAAAAAAGAACTAGGCCTAGGCCTAGTTAAAAATTAAAATGCTTAAAAAAATACCAAAATACCACATGTTCATTATATCATGTTATTTTAGATTTATTTACATGTAGTAAAGAAAGCATATCCGTTTCATTTTACTCCATTTATTTATTTTTATTATCAGTAATTTAAATGTAAGACCATCTGTCTGCAAATTCATTTTTTTTTTCACTTTCTCTTTTTATATACACTTATTTTACTCTTTGCTATTAATATCACATATATTCGCTATTACAATAAAATTTGATTGCCTAAAACAATTAAAATTAGACAAAATAACATCGATTTTCTATTTTTTCTTCATTCGCGGATTGATAATAGGTAACTCGGCTAGGTTTTGCTGCGTGCGAGCGAAGCAGTCACGGCGTTGAGTGAGTACAGCCGTATAGTAGGTTGGCGAACCAGGACGAACTGTCTTGCTAGGCCTGTGATGACTGGCCTACGCTTCTGAAGGTAGGGCCTACTATATACATTGGTTTTACTTTTTTGTAAATCTCATACTTAATAATTTGGAGGAAAAAAATAATTTGGCGAGATTTGCAGACAGAGGGTCTTTAAGTATAATTTAGGCTAGGTTACTCTATTAAAGCATTTTGCTTATTTTGTGACCCATTCAGGATTCTGAATAAATTTTTTAGAAATTGAATTGAAAATCAAATACTTCCATATAATAATATATAATAGGCCCGAGCTATAGACACTGATTTTGAATTAAGAGGGTATACCATGTCATCGTGTTATGACATCGTCAGGAATAAATGAAAGTTATCCTAAATTCAATCTTATAATAATATATACTCACAATTTTACCAAAAATGTAAACCAATTTTTTATCAGCCACTTTTATTTCCAAAGTTTCAATAAAAAGTTACATATAATATGTTACATATAAATGTTTAACAGCTATGTAAATATGTTATTCCTATGAGGATAATTGCAATCTTTAAAAAAAAAATACATAAATATAAAACATAATTTTAACAATGCAAGGCACATAAACACACACACACACAAAAAAAGAGGTACAAAGCATTTTTTTACTCAGTGTATATACTTCCCATTATAGTAATAAGTTATCTGGGGTGAACACCTAAAGTGGATAATTTCGACTCTGAAAGATGTATTTTGAGCAATGAATATCTGTTCTTGGTAGATCCTGAATAATGTAATTAAGAGTAGTGGAAAGCAGATGACTCTGCTGACATAGAAATTTGAAGTTTACTTTGAGATCATTTCGTATGCAATGACCCAAGTGAACCAATCTCAATTGTAGCATACTTGACATTATAAGATCTTCATTTAATGATAATAATAATTTGTAGTTTAATTTATTTGATATTCTACAGTTTGCATTATATAAACTTTGTTTGGAATTGTGGGGTACAGTTAATTCCCCAATTATTATATTTATATCATTGATAATAACAATATCAGGTCTAGGCTTTGTAAACATACGTCAGGTGGAATTCTAGATGGGGGATTTTCCGATGCTTTTTCTTTCTTTCCAAAACAGGTACTGCAGGTGGGGAAGTCCTAAAAAGCATGGGTGGTGCATTATTGCTACTGTCCAGTGTCATAAGGCTTTTTGGGAGATTTAACCATCATTTTATATAAGAGTTTATTTTTGCCTGTGTCTTTTCTAAATTAGTCTATGCAATCTCATGTACAGTTAAGAAGTATCTTAAACTAGGGGAAATATAATACAGTAGGCCTACTATCCAGATTTTGTAATCTCTTATAGGTTGCGTTAAGAATTTATATAGCTTCTTATTAAAGTCTGTCATAATGCATTGTTTGCAAAGTTTTGTTTTTTGTGGTTTTATGTACATGTATGACCCTGTCTGTCATTCATTTTCCTATGCGCAATTGGGAATTCATTTTGGTCAATTTATTTCCACAGCTCAATTCAACGCATCCTTCTATACTATAGAAACATCACCCCTCCCTTCTCTCAATCGTCGTTAACTCTTTCTTTTATTCTATGGACAACTCTGTAAATACCAATCCTCCTTATGCCCCTCCTAATACCCCTAATTCTTTTTTTTCTCAATCTTTGCCTACACTCCCAACCTGCCCACATGAAATTCTTTCAGCCTCTCCTCTCGTTTCTCCTTCTATAACTTCCTCCCAGTCTACTCAGCCTTGCACTCTTTCCTCTTCTTCTTTCTCTGTTTCTCTACCTCCCCCTCCTTATTGTTCTTTTATTCCTTATCCATCCTTGCCTTCACCTACTTTTCATCCTTCCCATAATCTTCCTATCAATTCTCCTACTTCTGTTCGTGCTTTTTTCCCATTGTATGTTTTTCTTACTTCATCATTCCTCCTGCTTTGTTTGTTCATTTTCCTGATTCATTTAATTGCTTGTTAAATATTAAATAATTGTCATTCATCTCATTTTCCATTAGTTTTTATCCTTTTATGAGGAAGAGAGATAGGGGAGGGGTGGGAATCACCGGGGACTCATCTATATTTGAATTTATTGGTAAGTACATTAACTCATTACCCTGAATTCTCTTTGATAATTTATAATTCATTTACCCTTTCTTGTGTATGGATATCATGGAAGTGTAAATTGCACATTATCTTGGTATTAAGCAATATTGAGCATTAAAACTGCCATATTAATCTGACATCTGATTAAATTTCTTTGGAAAGAAAATGAGTCTATTTATGATATTAAAATTCACTAAAAATGCAAAATTTCTGAAAAACATTGTGGTAACAAAATATTGCTTTATTTCCATGGAACGTAACGGAAGTTGGTTCATGAGCTAATAATATACAGTTAGTCTGAAATTGAACTGATGCAATAGAAAATTTCATCGGGGTGGTTCTTGTGAATTTCATATTAAATAAAAAGCCAGATAATTGCTGGTTTAACCTTGTATACACCTGTTCAAAACTATAGTTTAAGGACCCTCTCACAGGAAATGTTGAAACCTCAGAAACAGACAATATCTGAGGAAAAGCTTAGAAAAATCAGAATTTCTGAACTTTTTCCTAATGACTTAAGGGATTTGAAGCAATTAAATTTTCTGAGGAAAAGCTCAGAAATGAAATTAAATATTCTATCCATCATGCTGTCAAAAAGCTCAGATTTTTGTTGTTTAGGGATTCGGGTTACCTCACTGTAATAGTCTTTTAAGTACCTCTAATTGCTTACAACACCCAAAGGACGTGTTAAACTCCCATTAGTAAAGATACTTTTTTCTGAGGTTTAGTTCAGATATTTCTGAGCTTGTGTTCAGAAAAAAAAATCTCAGAAAATTTTTGAGTATCCAATACAACTATAACTCATGGACTTCCATGAGAACTAAATCACTACATTATCCAATAGTAAACTTAATGGTCGTATTTCAGGCCCGTAGCCTGGTTCTTCCAAGGTTGGAGAGGGGGTATGGGTTCTATGGTCGAAGCCCTGGGGTTGGGGGGTCAGAGAATCCCAATCCAGAAGGTTTTTGTGTTTTGTTTAATATAACACATTAAAATCAGTTATTCTTAAAAAAAAAGGTCTGCAGTAAAACATTCTGTCTATGTGGGTCTGTAGTGCATTAATTAGATTGAGAGGGTGAGGGTTCGCTTAGGCTAGATAAGAGGTGGGTTTGCTAGGACCCTTCTCCCTCCATTTAGTATTTTAACCCACTAGAGGAACATGACATAACAAAATTTTGTTTGATCGAATTTTTTTTTATATGTGCTACATACATTTTGTGTAGTTCTTACAATTCCAGGATTTTTCTCATGATTTATTTATTTACTTTGTGACACTTCACCTTTACAATGGTGGCACACACGACAAGGTGGTGCGGTCAAATAATTAGAAGGATAAAGAACAACAAACAGACAAAATACAATTTTACCTTAAGTTAAGAATTAGAGACTTAAATATAAAATAAAAATTAACATACAAATTAAAAGACAGCCTTAAAACTACATATAGAAAAAGGAGTGAACGGTAAAAATGGCCCCAGAAAAAATGGCCCCTCAAATAATGGCCTCGGAATTAATGGCCCTGGAAAAAATGGCCCCGGTAAAAACGGCCCCCAAATGATAAGTAGGTAAAAATGGCCCCCAATAATAAAATTATGTATTAAAACTGATTTTTAAAAATTATTTTATGCATTTTTTTAAACATGAATTATTTATAGGATTATAACATCAATTAAATTTTTAAATATTTTATTTTTGAAGGAAGTACATATCCGTAAATGAGTTATGGCCCCAATTAAAATAATAAAAATAATCTCTAAATATTTCATTATTTGATTACTGTGAAATAAAAACTATGAATCAATAAATAAAAAACATGGCACTACCAGTTATAGTATTTATTTGAAAATTGATCTTTAATGAATTTTCAATATATTTATTTAATCTAATCTTCAGGGTGAATAACTGAACTACTAATTTACAGCACAGTATATTACGAACAATACACAATGCGACATAAATACAATTATTATACTCAATATAAGATTATCACTGAAAAATACATTATATAATATGTATTTTAACTAAAGATTACCGTAACATTCTATATACTTTATTTATTAAAATTAAGATTAAATTTTAAATTATAGGAATTCAGTGATAATCTTATATTGAGTATAATAATTGTATTTATGTTGTATTGTGTATAATTGTTCGAAACATACTGTACTGTAAATTAGTAGTTCAGTTGTTCACATATTATGTTATACTCAGAATTGTTTTATAGTAATTTATGTCATCACATACCATTATGTCCTATATTAACACAGTACTCTATATTACGAACAATTTTTCAAAATACAATATAAATCAGATTATGAGAATCGATAAGATAACTACTGACTTCCTATAATCTAAAAATTAATCTTTTTTAAACAAAGAATATGGAATGTTACTGTAGATAATTATTTTTAGTTAGTAAATACACATATTAACAGTAATATCATACTCAGTGTTCTCCCAAACTTTTGCCTGAAAAGATTGGCACCCAACCGGAATTAAAATAATGTCGGGGAAGAAAATTACCAATAAACATCGTCGACCCGAACCTTTTTTTAGTATCTGCATCAGAGCTGGGCCTAAAAAAGCTAGTCTAGGCCTACTCGGTCTAGATCTTCAGAGAGTGTGTGAATAAACCTTTTGAAAAACGAAATTCAGTAATTAAAGGACCACAAGATGCTCTATAACAAAGTCTAATGTGGTCATTTTTTTCAAAAATCTTCATAGGATGGGAGGGGATACCCCACCACATACCCATCTACCCCCGCCCCTTCGGACCTCCGCATTACAATTTGTTTTGCATCCAAACGGCTTGAAATCGCATGAAAATCGACCATTTTGGACGGTTTTTTTAAGCTATATCCGTTTCGGTAACGTGTCCACAATTTATTTAGAAGTAATGTTGTTTTATTTTTAATTTCTAAATCAATTTTGCTTTTCTGGAATTTTTTTTTACTGGGAGCCGTTAACCGTCTGTGTATTAACATAGGCTGTTGATCTGAAGCAACCTAAAATAAGCGGTCGAATTTCACAAAAACACCTCTCATTCATGAACCCCAGAACCAATTTTCATGGCCGTTTCAGCATCAAAAAGATAATAAGTCACGCTTTCAGGTCATCTAAAAATTAATTTCATTGGCTTACATTTGTCGTCGGAATGCCCACTTATGTAGAGGCGCGAAATGTCAAAATTGAACAATCTCTAATGCTAAGGAATAGGAAGGTATCGTGCCTTCTTATTTTAGCTACCTGTTGATGAAAAACTACAATTTCTTAGCCAATATTTTTCCGATTGACGTGATTTTTGCTTTAGATGAAAGAATTATAACTTCTTTATTACATTGTATAAATGGTAGTTATCATAAAGCTGCAAATTTCAGTAATTAGTAGTTTTAAAACGATGAACTATTAAAAATGATCTTCTGCTGCAAGATTACGGTTTCCCTGAGACCGCAACAGGGTCAGCGGATTAGACCATTATACAGAGAGGTTGGCTAGGACGATTATAAATTGTATTTATTTATTATCAATGCCATAAATAACAATGTATTAAAAACTGCATGTTTTTTTATAGTCAACACTGTATTGTAACAAGTAGTTATTGAAAACAAATATTTAGTCTACTTGTTAATAATTGTGCTTTGGTGAATGTAACCTCTATTTAAGTGGTACATTCGAATATGATATAGGTGAATCAGCGGTCATTCCATTGCACAACCATGAAATTGGAGATCCCATATAAACAGCTTTACGCATTGAGAAATATTCACGTCCAGATCCCAAACAAATTGTAATGGACCTCTATGCTTCATTTCAACAGTTATTATACCGGAATTGAATTTGGAATTGGGAGAACACTGATACTGTAAATTGTTTTTAGAGAATGTCATCACTTACCATTGTCTTATAATATAATTTTGATTTTATCTATACATCTTAAAATAAAAATGTAAAAAAAAAATTGGTATGTTATTTTCAGGTATATTAAAAGTAAATGTTATTTTCAGGTACTGTATATTAAAAGTAAAAAAAATAAGAAAGCACAATTTAAAAAGAATGTGGTACGGTATTTTACGCCCAATAAAATAAGACTTGAATCGTAATTTAAATAAATAAAATATAATTTACAATTTACAGTGCATAGCTGAGACCCGTTTTTCTAAGACCAAAATAAAAATTGCCAATCTCTTAAACACACTAATCCTCTAATTGCAGACCTAATCACCTAAATTGTCTATATAAATAATTAACATCCCTCATTATTCAGTTTACTAAAAACAATAGTTGATTAACAAATACCTTCTTGAAGTACAAGTTTATTCACAACAGCACATGTTTGTGGTAAAAGAAAATTGCTTAACCCTCCAAACTAAAAAAAATGCAAACCCAATCAAAACCTAGTAATAGTGATTGAATAATGTAGTATAGGACTCACTTTCTATCTCAAAAAAAATAATAATTTTATGTTCACAACAACCTATTATTTCATTTCATTTCATTAAAAGAAATTTTCATTTCATTAAAATTTCATTTTTCATTAAAAGACATTGTAAAAACCTGCAAATATCAAATGAAAAAATATGTTATAAGCCCTCCATTTTTGCATTGAATACCTACCCATTGTGTGTGTTTTGATTTTGTTAAACAAACTAGTTTTTATTTCTCTTGGAGAATTATCCCTTAATAAATAAATAAAATAATTTTATGAACATAAAACCTATTAAATTTTGCAGTCAGTTTCTGGAGATTTGCAGATTGTAGCTATTTTTTAAACAAAAAAATGGCATTTTGGATGGTACTTGGTTTTTTTTTTAGGTTTACCCTGAAAATATTTTGTCATGTTTATTAAATGTCATTTTTTATTGAGATACCAGTACCAAATGAGTCCTGAACTATATGAACCAATAACTTTCACAAAGTAGGATGGGATTTTCAGTATTTATATGGAGGTTTGGGGTATATTTATAGGTATTTATCCCCAAAAAACTTTCACTTTTCACACTGGAAATAAAGGGAAAAAATAGTTTTGATTTTTCAGTGAGTAATCTCTCTGATTCTCTTAACATCAAGTGGTTTTAATTTGGTTTACTAAATATTTTTAAGTTTAGTAAACCTAATAATAAGTTAGGGTTTAGCAATACCAATATAGTAACTGGTTTTTCCTCTTTTTTAAAAAAATCAAATAAATTATTTTCTTTAAAAAATACTGTCCTATGAGTTATGTACTACAAATTTAAACAAATTATTATTAGATTTTATATTTTACCATGTGCTGTATATATGTAAATTCCTACTAACTAGTTTTTAAAACTAATTCAACAGCAACATTTTTCATATTATTGGTTTATTTTTTTTTTATTTTACAGAAATTAAATATTAAGAGATCATTTTTATTACTGAATTTTTAACATTGGGGCCATAACACATTTATGGATTTATGGTTATGTTATATTACTTCATAAAAAATGCATATAATCTGAGCTTTTGATCAGAAAAAAGCTCAGAAAATTGTTTGAGTACCAGTATTCCATACCTTTGTTTATACATACAATACAAAAGATAACTCATAGATTTTCATTTTTTTCTCTCTCTTTCACAGGCACTTCCCACCTCAATAACCATAGAATAATGATATACACAATCATTTCAATATCGTTTTCTTTGTTTTCTATCGACAATATCAATCTTCATTAATAAATTTGTGTTATATTTTTTTCAATCTTAGATCTTTAGGACATGCTTTTATCAAAAACATTTTTCCAACTTTCGATTCAACACATAGAATATAAATACTCAAATTCTTTATACGTAGCACATGTAAATAGAAAATACTGACAAAAAAAAGTATAATAATGTAAATACCAGAAACCTAAATATAGCACTCCTTGCCTGGTTATATGATGACATCCCTCTCCCTCCCTCTTCTTTTTTATATATTTAATTTAAAATATTCTAATTCTAGTAAGACCTGAATACGGTTCAGGTTATGATTCAGTGTTGGGTAGTGGGCTATAAACCCAGGGGAGGTGTAAAGCTTTATTTTCACCAAGACATATAGAATTGAAATGATGTTCTTAAAGAGTGCAATAGACTGAGACAGCTTCAGGATGATAGTATGTAATGACATTAAATGGAAAATCATAAGGCTAGGGTCCACACTCATACAAGTCCAAGACTGCATTTAGCCTATGTTTTGGCTCTGTGTGTATGTGAGACGCTTCATACCCACTAGTACTCAAATAAAGACATTTAAATGTATACAAAAATTAAAAACTCATGGATATTTAGTAATGTGGTTTATTTTTTAAAGATTAAATTGACCAAAAACTGACAATAAATTGTTCATGAACAGATGATTCTTTCAGTATAATCTTACCACAATTGCCTTTCTAAGAAAGGATTCAAAATAGGCCATTTAAATATTCAAAGCTTGCACAACAAAGTTGCTCTTCTAAAACCACTAATTAATGATTATAAATTTGATATCTTTTCAATATCTGAAACATGGTTAAATGGCAATATAGATAATACTGAAATACTTATCAATGGTTTCAAAATTTATAGATTTGATCAACAACTAAAACCCGGGGGTGGCGTTTTATTTGATATCTGGGATGGTATAAATTTTAAAGAATTTAAATGAATTTAAAATTAACTAATATCGCAATACTCCCAATGCTACGATGGCCCACAAGGGACACACTGAAAATAAAAGAAATGTTGCAAACAAAAAATAAATACTGCAAACAAAAACGAAACGCTGCAAACAAAAAAGAAATGCTACAAACAAAAAAGGAACGCTGCAAACAAAAAAGAAATGATGCAAACAAAAAAGGAATGCTGCAAACAAAAAAAGAAACGCTGCAAACAAAAATAAAAACACAAGCAAACAAAAAAGAAATGCTGCAAACAAAAAAGAAACGCTGCAAACAAAAAAGAAACGCTGCAAACAAAAAAGAAATGCTGCAAACAAAAAAGAAACGCTGCAAACATAAAAGGAAACGGCCTGTGGGCGCTTTTCGTTCTCAGGTGCAGGGTGCGTACTGTCAGGATGTTCAATCATGCATGTGCACCTCGTAGACGTGAATCGTGAATATATGATAATATAATGATAATTGATAAAGGTAAAGGTAAGAAATAACCTGTGGCTCGCAGCTTGAACTGGACTGAATTGCGCACAAGTGTGGACCAGCTCATTCTACAACTTTCTCTCCCCTAAAGGTCACGTCATGTCAAGCAGCCATGAAAGATCTGCATTATCGTCCGTCCAAAACGACAGGGGTTGAATGGACCAGCGCATCGAGGTACAGTAACCTACTCTTCACAAAAGAAGATGCACTGGGTTCTTTAGAGTGCACAGGTGCCAATTGTATACTCCTTTTCTGAGAAGACTTGTTCCACTACCAGAACCATTGGCTTATAATTACTATTTCAATTTTCAAATTCAATTTATTCAAAAATGCTTCCAAAATGGAGAGATAAAATACATTTATAAAAAAAATACTACATACCATATATAAATACATCAAAAACATACAAAATACATACTGAAATTAGTTCAATGGAATAGAAAAAACATTACACTTAAATAACATAAGATGGGCATAAATTAAACTAAGTTGCAAAATGGTGAATCAATATGTTTTAAGCAGGAGTTTGATAATATTCAGATTTTCATTATTAATAAACCTATCTCTTTCCATTACATTTTTAACACTGTCACAAATACCATGGTTCTGACAATTGATCAGTTTTAATTCCCATTTAAATTGATGGTTGTACTTATTATTAAACAATATTTATACAAAGAGAAATCATAATTCACACTTCGTTTTATACGATCAATTAATGTATTTTTAAGAGCATTATTATCGTTAGCCTCAATAATAAGTAAATGGGTATAAAACTTCTTAGATTTAGAGTCATTATGAAGAATCTGACAAATAAGATTTAGTTGAGAATTCGTCACTATAGTGCGAATTCTACATATGTTCATACTATGTAATAGTGGAGTTGTTTTACAATATTTATTTAACTATTATTATAACAATTAAAAAATGATAATAATTACTAAATTATTTTAATTTTTTATAATATTAATAATAATAAAATTAACATTAATAATGAAAATAAGAAAATTATTATTGTTATTATTATTATTATTAACACTATAATAATTGATACTGTACTAGTTATAATTACTATTATTATTATGACAATTAAAAATATAATTACTAAATATTATGGCTTCATTATTTTATGTTAATAATAATAATAGTAATATTATTATTATTATTATTATAATAGTAATATTGTATTATTATTATTATTATTATTGATACTAATTATAATTATGGTATTATTATAATAAATAATAAAAATAATAAAAATTAATAAATATTTTTAATTTCGATAATACTGTACTAATTATTATCATTTTTTATTATTTAATAATAATAATAATAATAATAATAATAATAATAATAATAATAATTAATTGTATTTAAAGGGATGGCTCCAGTATCAATTTTCTAGGGGTGGGGGTTAACCTGTCCGACGATGGCCTTTAACTCAGAGATCCAAGTTGGGGGAAGGGTTTAAGAGTGCGCTCCACCCTCCCTCCCAATTAAATAGAATTTTTTTAAAATTGGAACATTTATATGGTCTGACTGCCCGACGAGCTGTGTCCGATGGGGGTGGGGTGTTGACATTTTCGGTGGGAGTTTACGCCCCACTCCCACCCCTCTGGCATTTCTCCTGAACGGGAAGTCCACTCTTGAACAGCTGGGCCTAGGCTAGGCCGCTTTCTGGCTGTCTACTAGTGTACAGGCTCATGTGCACTTTAAAGAACCTGGTACATCTTTCGAGATGAGTAGGGGGCTACCCCGGTGTACTGGTCCACCCAGCCCCTGCTGTCTTGTGATCTGGGCCCTCTGGGAGAACAGTAATTTGTTACAGAAGAGGAAACCCAGTATGAAGAACAAATAAACAAACAAACAAATACTTAAGGCTAGAGATAGATATTACAGTATGTGTTTGGATAGTATAGTAAGCTACGGTTGAAGTCGGAACTCTCGTCTCTCTTTTCTTGACATGTATACGAAAAGCGCCCCCAGCATTTTTTATTTTTGTTTGCAGCGTTTCTTTTTTGTTTGCAGCGTTTCTTTTTTGTTTACATCATTTCTTTTTTGTTTGCAGCATTTCTTTTTTGTTTGCAGCATTTCTTTTTTGTTTGCAGCATTTCTTTTTTGTTTGCATCATTTCTTTTTTGTTTGCTAGTGTTTTCTATTTTTGTTTGCAGCGTTTCTTTTTTGTTTGCAGCATTTCTTTTTTGTTTGCAGCATTTCTTTTGTTTGCCGTGTGTCCCTTGTGGGCCATCGTCCAATGCTGATGGTGTATACCTAAACCATCTTGACATAGTTTTTCAAAATGTTAGCTCACATTATGAAGACCTTGTTATTCTTGGAGATTTTAATCTTGACATTAGCAAAAGAATAAAGAAACAAAAAATTTCTAAATTAGCTATGATAGTAATCTTGAACAAATTATAAATGATTATACAAGAGTAACAAATAATAGTAAAACCATTATATCTTATATTTGTCAGCAATCTAAATATATCAACACCTGAGGTCAAAAGCTTAGGAATTAGTAATCACTCTTTAACTTTTGTAATTAGAAAAAAAGTAAAAATTAAAATTCCACCAAAAATAATAAAAGTCAGATCATACAAACATTTCAATGAGAATAATTTTATTAATGATCTGAAAAATGTTTTGAGATCAAATTAAATTCTGTACAAATGTTGAATATGCATGGAAACAATTATTTATTATTTTCTAAGGCTTGCCAAAGACAGATTATCACTACAAAATAGCTAACAAGACAAATAAACCTGAAGACTGTAAAAAAGCCAAACACTTACGAAACAAAGTAAATAATCTCAATAAAAACTATAAAAGAAATTACTGTTCATCTGCTATCAATAAAAAAGAACTAAAAACAAACCAAACTTTGAAAGACTTTACAAAAATGGTGAACTTCCAAGCAATGTTGAGGACACAGCGAATGAATTTAATAAATATTTCACTTCCGTTGAAAACTCAATTGCTAACCAGTTTTGTATAACACCTACTAAAACACAAATACTAATATTAAAGAAACTAATCATAACAACAGTGGGTTCAGTTTTAATTTTATTGAACCTGTTTATGTTCTTGATGAAATCAATAAATTTTTAAACAATAAGGCAACAAGTCTTGATGGTTTAGATACCAAATTATTAAAATTTGCAGCCCCGGTTATATGTGACTTACTATAAGCATATATTTTCATTTATCACTGACAAGTTCTGTATTTCCTTTAGAATGAAAACAGGCAAAAATAACATCTATTTTCAAAGGAGACCGATCAGATACAAATAATTATAGGCCTATTTCTGTATTACCATTAATTAGCAAGATAATTGGAAGAGCAGTTTATAATCAACTATATGATATTCTAATTGTAAATAATTTATTAAACAGTGCTCAATCAGGCTTTCGTCTATTTTAGGACCCCTTCTTTTCAATATTCATGTGAAATCTCTACCTAATGTTGTTCAAGTTAAATGTGTCATGTATGCTGATGACACAACTATTCTTTGTAGCTCATCTAATCCCACTACATTTCAGAAAGATATTCAATTAAATTTTAACTCTGTAACCAAAATGGTTTAATATTAATAAATTAATTTTAAATTCACATAAAACAAAATTTATGGTATTTGGAACTTTTTTCTCGGATATTGTTCTTAAATATAATAACACAAATATTGAAAAAGTGATGTCTATGAAATATCTTGGTGTCATTTTTGATACCAACTTAACATGGGCCTTGCATATTGATAATATGTTGTCTAAAATTTCAAAAAGAATTGATGTGAATCGTCGTGTCAAACAATACCTCTCTTTTAAAACTACAAATATGTTATCAAATGCACTTGATATGCCATTATTTGATTATTGTGATTGCATTTGGTCCAACACAACTAATAATTACTTAAATGAACTTCAAATCCTTCAGAATAGATTGGGAAGATTTCTTCTATCTGTTGGAATTCATACTCTAATTCTTACAATTATGAATAAATTGGGATGGAAAAGATTAGGTGACAGATGGAATGAACATCTTCTGATACTAACTTTCAAATGTTTAAAAGAAATGGCCCCATATTAGTTATGTAACAGATGTATCTGTAATAACAATATAATCGAAAATGGAATCGGGTACAAGGCAAATGGAAATTTTTATATCGCGCTACTAAATCATGGAACAACCTTCCAAATGAAATTAAAACAAAATTTAATGAACTTTCTATACAATCTTTTAAAAATCATTTAAACAATATATAATTTAACACCCTTTAGTTTTAGTTTAGTCTTTTCTAGCCAAACATTGAATTTTAATTTAATAGATATTATTCCTTTTGCCTTTTCCTTTTCAACCTCTTTTTCAATTTTGTTTAATTTAAGTATATTTCTAGTAATTTTTTTATTTTTATTGGAGAGTATTATTTTTCAATGCAGTTTTGTTTTCTTTTACTCTTAGTTTTTGGTTTTAAATTTTGTTTTGTGATACCAGTGCTGCACCACTGAAAGTTTTATCACACAAAAGACAGAAATAAATAAATAACTAAATACTCACCCTGTGGCTATGATTGGGGAAGGCTTATTACTATAATAGAGAAACAGTAGAAATCAGAGAGTTTTACTATCAGGTCTCACTGTTGTAATCTCACTTCAAATAGTTTGTTGCTTAATACAATTTTAATTAAAAAAAATTAATAAAACAGATAATTTAATTCCAAGTACTATAAAATAAAACAGAACTAATTCAAACTAATATACAGAGAAGTTGTACAGAGACAGAACCTTTGCATTCTGATAGAATTTTCTATATCTATACAGTCTATACCAACATATTTACACATTTTCTAGCATTATGGACTAGTATAAAAATACAAAATTTTAAGTTTGAAATTGACCCAAAAATAAAAGAACACTGAATTATTCTAGTTCTAACATAGTAATGTATTATAAAAGATTTTGTTTTAATAAAAGAGAAAGTACACATAAATACAACAAAGATAAATTGTTTGTTGAGAGCCTGGCTCTCAACAAATTATCTTTGTTGCATTTGTGTGTATTTTGTACTTTTTAGGTAATAAACACATTAGGCAGAAAAAATAAATTCCAACTGACCTACAGTTTCTGGATTTTCTAGAACATGGCCAACACATATTTTTTGTCCTTTTGTAGCCTATTTTTGAAAGTGGTTTAATCCATTAAATATATTTTAAGCAGGTGTAAGTGCCCTGTGTATGAATGTTTTTACTTGAAATTCAATGGTCTCTAAAAAAAACAGGGAATACTTTACAGGGCCCCTTTACCTGCATTCCAGATTAAGGACATCCCTATTCTCCTTTGGCCTATAATTTGAGACACCTAAGTTTGCAGAAATATATCAATATAACTTTGAAACATTTTTCAATAATATTTTTTGTGAATGTCTTGTAGAATTAAATAGACAGTTTTCATTAATGAAGCAGATGTAATTTTATAACTTTCTTACATATTATTTGAATGCATATTTTACATAATTTACGTAATTTGACATTTCTCAGACACAATTTGTTCAGTTATACTTATAATCAATTTCAGCCTCATTGTTGTTAAACGTTTAAGAGCTTTATATAATACTGTAGTTAATTACTTAATTAAAAGAATTCAGTAAAGTGTAAAACAAATGTTGAATCATATGAATTAAGCCGAGATTTAGTAAATTCTGAAAATATTCATCTGAGTGTCAAAATTAATACATAGTGCATTTACACTTTACTGTATATAAATTTGAATTAACAACTTTTAAGACAAATGCCATCTAACAGTTCAAACAAATTTTACAAATCTTAAAAATTGGGCATATCTTCCTGACTTTTATTTTTCAACCTTTATCCAGAACTTACTTGCTCCAAGTAAACTTGAGGCTTTAACCAGAACTTCTTGCTCCAAGTAATCTAGCTGTGTTGCATTTTATCTGTCCCCTGAGAATTAACAGTCTTCAATTTGGAGGGAAATTTCAAATTGCCTTTACTACCTACCATAACAAAAGGTCAGTTTTTGTCTGAGTAGTCAGAGATTTCCTGACAACTTTGTTGGATCAGTATTGTTAATTTTATGAATAATTAAATTTGTTATAATAATAATAATAATAATAATAATAATAGTAATAATAATAATAATAATAATAATAATAATAATAATAATAATAATAATAATAATTACCTACCATAACAAAAGGTCAGTTTTTGTCTGAGTAGTCAGAGATTTCCTGACAACTTTGTTGGATCAGTATTGTTAATTTTATGAATAATTAAATTTGATCTATGAATCAATACTATAATAATAATAATAATAATAATAATAATAATAATAATAATAATAATAATAATAATAATTACCTATCATAACAAAAGGTCAGTTTTTGTCTGAGTAGTCAGAGATTTCCTGACAACTTTGTTGGATCAGTACTGTTAATCTTATGAATAATTAAATTTGATCTATGAATCAATACTATAATAATAATAATAATAATAATAATTTATTCAATTATATTGTGCAGATTCCATACAAATATGTTCAAATGAAGCATAACAATTAAATAGATCAAAATATACAAATCAATATAAAAATTCAACCATTATTAATTTTCAAAATTGCTTAAAATATGATAAGATGATGTATTATAAATTTAATCAAACTATATAAACACGTTATATTTTCATTGCGGATTTTTTGGGCTCAGTACGGACTCTAAACGTATGCATTTTTTTTTATAGTTTTAAGGCGTATGCGGATTTTATAAGTCCGCAATGACGATATAACATGTTTATATTATATTATCCTATAAATATATTTATGAGTTATGAGTTATATTTACTGTATACATAATAAACATGTATGGGACACTCAAAAAATTTTCTAAATTTTTTTCTGAACAAAAGCTCAGAAATATCTGAACTAAACCTCAGAAAAAAAAGTATCTTTACTAATGGGAGTTTAACATGTCCTTTGGGTGTTGTAAGCAATTAGAGGTACTTAAAAGACTATTACAGTGAGGTAACCAAATTCCCTAGGGGCCTCTAAATTCCATAATAATAACTTGCAGATTGATAATAGTAAGTAATTCAGCTGGCTTTTGCCAGGCTAACTTCGATGTGTATACCTTAGAGTCATGGCGTTCAGCGAGGAGAACCCGGTAGATTGATTGATCCACCTGTGCAGGCCATGATGACTAGGCCAAGGCTTCGCGACGGTGTACGGTAAGAATGGCCCCGGAAAAAATGGCCCCGGAAATAATGGCCCCGGAAAAAATGGCCCCGGTAAAAATGGCCCCATATGACAGGTAGGTAAAAATGGCCCCAATAATCAAATTCTGAATTAAAACTGATTTTCTTGAGTCATTATATGCATTTTTTTTATCTTAACTAATTTAGTTTTTAAAAGGAATCTCCCCAATTATCAAATTCTGTAACACACAATTGATCCACATGCTTTAACTACTGTTTATTTGCATTGTTTATAACATGTAAAGTTAATTCATTTGATATTTAACAAAAGTGAAGTTTGTGGTTATCTATGAGTTGCATATTTTGGTAAAGTACTGTATACTGTATGTCATTCCTCTACTTTGTTAGTGAAATAACGTTTTTAAAACTTTTATTTCCACTATCAAAAAATGTTATTCAATGGCCATTGTTTTTAAATTATCTCTCAGAACATTATTTGCATCTGCTGTAATTGTTAAAAAACAAATGCTTTTAAAGAAATAAAAAAAATCACATATTGATCTCAGTTCAAAGGAAAAAATAAAACTTATTTCTAAATTTACAATGTTCACGTATAAACCTCTTAATTTCACAAAAGAGTGGGTTCTTTTCCAAACAAATACATCCTGCCTAATATATGTGCTGTCTCTTATACACATCTAGATGTGTATAAGAGACAGACAGTATACAGTACTTTACCAAAATATGCAACTCATAGATAACCACAAACTTCACTTTTGTTAAATATCAAATGAATTAACTTTACATGTTATAAACAATTGATTCAATTCTTGCTTATACAGTATTTAAATATTTGAAGATTAAAAAAAATATATATCATTTCTATTACCGAATTTTTCATTGGGGCCATTTTTACCTACCTGTCATATGGGGCCATTTTTACAGGGGCCATTTTTCTGGGGCCATTTTTTCCGGGGCCATTTTTTCTGGGGCTAAACGTGATGAGCAGTTAACAATAAAAAATAAGAATGTTTTGGCAGACTTTGATGAAAAAAAGTAATTTTGCAGAGGGTCTTTAATACCATGAGCCAGTTATCATGAGAGTTCTAACGAGCATATTACTAGCATATTTTGTTTTATCATCAGTTAAAGATGTATTGTCTTATTGAAAAATTAAACAAAAATTTTTTTGAAATTAAATTGCTAATTTCAAAGTACCATATTAGCTATTAAGTTTTAAATGTTGTTTTTTTTTAAATCATTTAACTAAAATACAGACATTTTTTCATTCAAATAAAAACTTTCACATCCAGTCAAATTTTTTAATTAATTTATATCCCGGACACACTCTTACTAGTAAATTATGCATTGCACATGCCTTCTGTTTATTTTCACATGAAAATTATTTATTGCATGGGTAGCCTGGGAGCACGTCAATGTGACAGTGGGGATTGACTGCATAATAATAATATAACAATTAGGTTTTTGGGCCTACCAGCATAGTGATTCTGAACCAAAATCCTGAAAAACGTAATTGAACATCAAACACTGGCTGAATTTTCCTTGACCAAGATGAATTTTAAAATCAACAAGTTCATCCTTTCTTGCCTGCTAGGCTAGAATCCTAACTAACTCCCTAGACTACCCAGTAGCATACTAATATTAATTGTATCTGTTTCTCCATGGAAATTCCTAAAACTCGATCTAGCCTAGGATAGTAGCCTCCAGGTCTGGACTACTAGGCCTACCCTAGCTCACCCTCGCGCTCGGTGGTATTTTCCAAAACTTCGTCATGTATGCCTCAGCAGTGAAGAGTCTAAAATAAACCTAATCAACATTCAACATATTTAAGATTTAAAATCTTTTGTTTACATTCATTCTCAACGATTATATACAAAATTAAAAGTGGGTCATTTTTAATAACTACATTAAAATGTCCACTTGATTTATTAGAAAAGCTAGCCTTCTGTGTATGCACCTTTTGCACGTAGAAGAGTAAGAAAAACATCATGTAATTTGAACTATTCACCCCACTTTGCATTTTCCCACTATTTTTATGATTTTAATATACTTTTATTAAAAAAATTAAAAATGCATAAACAGTTTAAAGTAATTTTTTTAACAAAAAAAGAATAGAAACTTTCAGGAAGAACCTCCACTTCAAATAAAAGTTTAGCAATTTGATTTCACAACATTTTTATTTCAGACATTTTGTCTGCTAGGAGTGATTTTTTTCAACAAACTTGTAGTAGATTTTTTTTTCTGATAAGCATAATAGTCCTATACCAGTTACTACAGTAATTTCATTTAAAAATGAAATATTTTGGATTGCTATGCCCCTGACTGAGAACTGGTAATTCACTCGTCACTCTGTGAAAATTTTTTTTTTTTTTATTCATATTAATTGTCCTAGCCTAGTTAGCTAGCCTCTAGTAGCCTATAAGCCGGACTATCTAAAACCTAGCCTAGAAAAAAAATTATGACACTTGCATTCCACGAAACAAAAACGCCAGTTTACGTTAAAAATTCATCACCATTATTTTCCATGTCTAAAATATTGTCAAATTTGCCTACTTAGGCCTACCTTCATAGGCCTAGTATGCCTACCTAGACTAATTTTCAAAAATTATTAATTTATGATTTTTAAAATTATTTTTTGCAGTATGACTACAGTAGATAACAATGCCATGGCTTGGTACTCTGAGAAATCAGATACAAGGGAATGTAAGTATGCTATGTCCTCAATTATGTCCCTCTTTTAGTACTCGACTACTTAATAAAATGCTTATAATTTCTGAAACCAATGAAGACATACTTTTTTCATATTATTAATTATGATGTGCACCACTGCTATAAATAAATACAGAGGTACCATGCTTATTAATTTTAATTTTTTTATTCTTTTTAATTACCATACTGAAAACCTCGAAAAGAAGCCCATGGACTCCTTTTTTAAGGACTTTTGGTGGGATTGTTTTTGAGATGGGCTTCTTTTCGAAATTCCTTTTACAAACTAAATAGGTGGGCTTTTTTTCGAAATGAATGCTAGTAAAGTTTGTGAATTGCTACTATAAAATAGGGCTGTTGAAGAAGATAAACTATAATATAATAATAATAATAATAATGACTTTCTTTTAAAATGGAAACTTGAATCACCATATTGGTGTCTTTCACAAGGCCATTTTAGATCTTAAACAAAATATTTACAAAATATGCAAATTAGTAATACAAATATAAAACACACTAAACTAATCAAAAAATGGATAAAATACCAGAAGTGATGTCAGGAAAAATATGGTTTTTAAATAATGTAATCATTTATTATATTTTTAAAAGTTTTTAAATTAGGAGCAGTTTCGAAGACAATACAATAAATGTGACACGATCATACATCACCAGTCTGCATCACAGAGTATAGCATAACCATATGTTTTCATTGTTTTGGAAAATAACAGAATAGAATGATGTATAGACTGTCTCTTATACCTGCAGACCCCAGATTAGCTAACGCCACTGAGCTAACGCCAGTGATGCTTGAATGATTTGACCTCATTTCAAGAGATTGACCAATCACGATTGCAATATATTAGCATTATATTTTTCTGTGCTCTCTATAAATGAAATGGTGAAGGGGTTCCTTTTCTATTGCATTTTACTTAGTTATAATGTATATGATTTATTGATTGTGTTTTGTAAGAACCATTTAGACTGTCTGTTAAAACATGCAACATCAACAATGCTAGCTGAAAAATCAAAAGTAAAATTGTTCATTTAAAATACAATAATCATATAAGTTCACTTCGAACAATTCACAGATTTAAAAGTTTTCATGATGCACTGTTAATTTTACTACTGTTAACATGTACATTATTTAAAACTGAAAACTATTCCACATAGGCCTATATTACTGCTAGTTTAAGGAACGCCGTTTGTGCGAACACTTTGGAATTTTAATCCGTGGATTAGCTTACGCCTGGCGTAGGCCACGCCAGTCTTACGCCGTGTGTGTGAACATAGCCTTAGATCACAAATAGGTCTTCCATAGCCGTAATAGCAATAAAAACTCAATATTTCTAAACATACGTTCGATTGGGTATAAAAAATTTGAAAAGATTAGGTAAATGGCTAAAGAAAAATTTGTATAACAGTGAGCCCAGATAAGGATTTATTTTTTGGATAACCATGAATGATCAAATAAGCCCATCTCTTGGCGCAAGAGATCTATCCTTGTCTTTCACCTCAGGTGCGATTTTGGTTGGGTGCACTTTGTACATTTGGTTCTCAGTCCCAGTCGGATCTCATTTTCTCCAGAACATGTTTTTCTGGGGTTTCTAAATTCTTCAATTCTTTCCATATCAATTCTTTCATCATCCTTTTACTTCAAAGCACAGTCTTCATTAGATCGCTTTCTACGATCCTTGGCTTATTACCAGAATATTATAATAATATTCCTGCATAATTTTTTATCAAGATAATGTGACTGTTCAATACCTCATCCTGCAAATATTTATAGCAGGTATTTTCAGTCAGTAAAGTCCTAAAATGATTGAGAGAATATTATCTTGTCCATGACTTGGCTTGGTGTCACAAATTCAATCGTTTCTTAACATATGAAAATTGTGTAATTTTACAGACTTTACAACAGAAATTATGTTGTTATTCATCATTTACATGTATATCTTTCTGTCAAGGTGATATAGATGCTACTAAGAAAGTAAGCAACGCCAGACAAAAAAGATGTGGAGTGATGCTGAGAAGGAAGCTGTCAACAGCCATCTTGGGATTTTTCTAAGAACAAGGGTCGCACATGGAGAAATATCGAGGATTTTGTGAGGAACCAAATCAGGAAAAAGATCCACTAGCGTTCTACAAAAATGAATGAATGAGGTGTTTCCAGTCAGACATGTTACCACAATTTTGAGATCTATTAATTTTTGATTCAGCATTTCTTATTACAGTATATGAAATTATATGTATCACATGAAAATACAGATTCCTCCCCCTCTTTTATTTATCCTATCTAATTATAAAAAAAACTATAACCAGGTTGTTGTAGACAATAGCAAAGATCATGTAACCATGTTTCAGTGGTACGATGATTTTAAAATAATGGTCTATTTGATTAATAAGTTTAATTTGCTTCTTGCATTGAAATGTATCATGTAAAAGTCAGTTTGACAACTTTTAAAGTACTTTCTTAACTCATATATTTTAAGACATTTACAGTTTTTGATGTCACTGTAGAGTGTCTTTGGTTCCCAAAGCACTTCAAATACCTACTGTATGCAGCAGTATGTTATTTGTGACCATACACTCGAAATTGAGGGCTACACAGTCGCTTGTGTTGATGATACCAAGTTGTATTTCCAGTTAAACGTTATATGAATTAATGTATACTAAACTATGTGAAAAATTCATAAAAGATGTCCATTTTGAAATATTTCAATTACGGTAATAAAATGTTTAAAGCTATCCTACCACTCACCAAAAGATTTGCAATTCAAGAAAGAAAATTTAACCTTTTTTTCACTTTTTTCCAAGTTTTTTAACCCACCCATGTAACACCTAATTTTTAAAAAGCTGATTTTGCTATTATTTTTTCAAATGTTCTCCATATATTTTGTAGATTTTATTATGATGTAAATACATAGAAGGATTTTTTTTGTTTTTTGTTTGTTTAAAAAGCTGTTCAAGTCTTGCCCATAAATATGTGTTAAGGGTTATCCCTTTACAAATCTTGAGTACTGTAATTAAGACATATTTTTGCACTAATGCAAACATTAATGCTAAGGTCTAAAAAGTATGTTATTTATACTTTGATGTTGTGTAAAACTTTGAGCTTTTGGCAAATGGAAAGCTATTGTGAAGGGGAGTGGGGTGTTTTCTTTTTACAACCTTTGTGGAATTTAAGTGAAGAATACTTTTTTGTTACTGTTGATATGTTTATGCTATAAAAGTTCATCAAGTAAAGAAAAGTACACCTTCAAATCACTCTACTAAAATTACGAGATACAGTTGAGTGATCGTGCATTGATTTAGAATTTTAACCTGGATTTCATTTAAGTCAAATTTCTAAGTTTTTAACCCAGTTTACATTATAGAAAATGGGTTGATTGCAGGCCCCAATTTTGCCATGGGTTTTTTTTTTTCAGAAATTCCACAGACCAAAGATGATGTCATTCTTTGTTTCCGTGTTTTCGTTCATCTGGGAGCTTGGTGAATTTTTTTTGTCACCAAGTCTAAGTCCAACCGGGGTCACTCATGATGTTCAATTGGGATCAGTCCTAATCACATGCCACCTAAATATTGCTAAAATAGTTTTTTTAGATTCATTTAGTTGTTCACTAGATACATGTGTGAACAAGTACAGTAAATGCTATCTTGATAATGGTTGATTACTTTCAAATTTTATAAGTTACATAGTAAGGCTGTTACATTTTGTAAAGTTGGTCCATGTATGACCTAATTGATACCACAATAAATAATTCAAACAATGCTTTGAGATCATAAAGTCAGTTGTCTTTGGTGTGATTGTACATGGCATATCTAGTTCGAAATTCGCCCTCAAAATTGGCTGTACAAAATAAATGAAATGGTATGTTTTTCCGGTTTGACTATGGTATCGTGTGCATTAATAGTATAACATTTTTATCGCATTAACACATTTAGTCGGTGGACGAGTTGTTTTATTAGTCTTTACTAGTACATGTAAGACTTGGCTGACTTAAAAGCATGAAGATACAGTATGTATGCACACAGACTATGCCACCGTGGACGTAGAGTAGGCCTGACATGACAATACACTTTTTTTTAAACCTGCAAAAGTGGACCCCTGTATTTCAAGACTATCCTACCGTGGACGTACTGTAGGCTTGGCCCACATCCTTTTTCTTAAATCTGCAAAAGTGGACCCCTGTATTTCCAGACTATCCTACAGTGGACGTACTGTGGGCTTGGCAATACACATCCCTTTTCATACTTGCCAATACTCCCGTTTTGGCCGGGAGACTCCCGTTTTTACTAATAATAATAATTGGAAGGGGGCTGATATGTTATTTTCGGGGAATTGTTGACAGTTAATGTATTTTGATGTGGGATGGTCATCGTGCTTAGGGTTAACTTAGGATTTGTTGACATTGGGTAGAGTTTGGCTAGAGTATCGAACGTGGGGTTTCGTCAGTGTTATTTTGGGGAGTTGTGTTTCGTGTTCCCCTCTTCACCCATATCTTTCCTTTGTTGTCATAACGTAGTGATTTTCTTGCGTGCGTTATGTTCTGTATTCTATTTCTGGAATATGATGCGTACTTTTTGGCCCATGCTAGTATTTTGGTGAGAAGCTCTTCTGATATTGGTGGATAAAAGTCTACGATATCGAAGACGATGAAAGTTAGGTGTTGTTTTTCTTGTAGGTTGTTAAACCAATCTGGTACGGCGGATTCCTTGACGATTATGTCGAATTCTGTGTTGATTTCATTGATTGTGCTGGCGTGGGCAGTTTTATAGTTCTGTGTTACGTTCTGGGTGAGCAACTTTTCGTAGTTTTCTTGATTCATCTTGGAGAAGTGTCTTGTTTTGTCTGCCTGTATAAATAGCTTGTTTGAGTTGATTTGTTTGATGTCTTCCGATAGCTTGGATTAATTCTATGCTGGTTGTATTATTTCTTCGAATTGCATCATTTATTGCGGTTGGCGCATCGGTTATGGCTTGGACTTATGGCAAGTCACTTGTGTCCTTGGGAAAGGCACTTTATCTACGGTTGCCTCTCTCCACCCAGGAGTACAAGTGGGTACATGGTAGGTTCGAGAAGTTTTTATTTGTATATACATATATGTTTGCCGATGCAGTTTTTAGGTATATATATATATATATATAAATAAATATAGAGTTGCTGCATAGACAGATTTGTATATATAAAATAAGAAGTCAAACAAAGTTCTGTATCTGTCTCAAAAATAAAATATTTATTGTACAAGTACTTTCGACCATAGGTCATCATCAG
>NW_022701732.1:3064-11850 GCF_011630105.1 Anneissia japonica | reverse complement strand
ATATTATTATCATTATCATCATTATTATTATTATCATTATTATTATTATTATTATTATTATTATTATTATTATTATTATTATCATTATCATTATTATTATTCTCAACATGAACATTTATCATTATCATTAGGCCTAATAATAAATATCATCATCATTAACATTAAATTCATAATTTATTAGCCTCTCATCTTCATCATTGTCACAAGCCAGGTTCCCTGTAGGCCTATTATTCCCCTTTAAACGGATCATGTCTGAACAAGCAAGTCAAAAGAAAAAACGTACGTAACAATGCAAAACAATTTATTATGAGTCAGAATTAACCCCTCCCCCCAAATAACATTGACCAACCCCCACGTTCGATATTCTAGCTAAACTCTACCCTGTATCAACAAATTAACCCCAAGCACGAAGACCATCCCACATCAAAATACATGTCATTAACTGTCAACATTCCCCGAAAATAACATATCCCCTTATTATTATTATTATTATTATTATTATTATTATTATTATTATTATTATTATTATTATTATTATTATTATTATTATTCATGTATTTGCTTAGGCCTATATATTATATGTAGGCTATATATTTATTATTGTAATAATTGTAATTAGTGTGATTCGACTTGAAAACTTTACCTAATATCATAAAATTCGGTTGGTATGTGGTGGTGTTTGGTGGTATATACGGTGGTATGCGGTTGTATGCGGTGGCGTGCGGTGGTATGCGCCTTTTAGTGAGAACGCATATCTCCTGGTCAATATTTTTTCTCCCGGTTTTTCACACAATCTCCCGTTTTTCACACAATTCTTATTACGTGCATTTTAGACCAATAAATACTATGAAAAACTCTCACTTTTTTTCGATCTTCACAGTGTTTTCCTCCATGCATCGTGACAGCACTTTTTTCTTAGCTTAAAATGTGCACCCCCACCAAAGTATCACACAGCACCCCGGAAAAAATACCAAGAGCAGCAGCAGGTTCAGGAAACTTCCGCTCAAAAATAATTTGACTATCAGTAATGTTTTCACGTCCTTTGGTTTAAAAAAAGATTGCAACTGTCTGTCCGAAATCATTTGAATAAAGATAATTGTTTTATGTATTCTTTGTGTCATGATTATTTTGTGGTAAGGTAGCGGGACCTAAACCTTTGGTCTCTGAGTGCAGCGCGGCTGATTTTTGATAGCATGATAATTCGTTTGCAGCACTGACATTTAATGCCAAAGATCTGACAAAAAGACAAATAAACAAGATTTAATTAATAGGCTTACTGATAAGCCTACTTTAGTTTTGGAATAAAGATGATCAGAATTTACCTATGTAATTTCGTTAAATATCCAAAGCTCCCAGGGGACTCGCCCCCCTTGACCCCCATTGTCAAACCCACCCCCCTCGGGCCCATAGACCTGGGTGTGGGGGGGGGGGGCGGGGGTTCGCGCCCAATGCTCCCGTCTTTACATTTCTAAATGTTGGCATGTATGCCTTTTTCTTAAACCTGCAAAAGTGGACCCCTGTATTTCCAGATTATCATACCGTGGGCGTAGCTAGGCCACTACTGTAGGCTTAGCAATGCATATTCTTTTTCTTCAACCTGCAAAAGTGGACTACTGTATTTCCAGACTACCCTACCGTGGACGTACTCTTATGCATATTATTGTCTACAATTTTAAAATATGTCCACGTTAGTATGGTTGGAGTCAAGGTCTACATTTGCTTGTGATAGCTGCAGTGCATGATGGGTTTACTGTAGCCTACGTCCACATCGGTGAAGATCTATTAGAAGACCCGTACAGTTTCTTTTTAAAATCAGGGTATTAATCATTCACTTAAAAAAAACCACATTTTTTTCATTGTCATGTATTAACATTGTTGACTCCCAAGATAGCATCCAGGTACCTTGTTATGGCGGAGACTCTGATGGTGTGCTACCCTACATATGCACAAAATATTCTGAAGCTCGAAAATACACACAAAAAGATCACTATAAGTATTATTGTCCTATATATAGTGACAATTGCAATAATAATTTTTCTTGCCATATTTCTATGGCAATGGTAGAGATGTAGGCCTATGACGTTCTCTTTTGGACGTGTTTAGATTGGACACACCGCGCACAAACAACGCATGGGCCATCGACTGTCAGACTGTGAAGATATCTTGCGCTAAAAAAGTAAGTGGAAAACAGGGCCTAGGCATATGATAGACGTATTAATGTATATTTTTAATCAATAAAAACATTCTTAAAGTAGGACGGGGTAGGCTAGCTAGCCCAGCCTAGGCATCCTAGCCTACCTGGCCCTACTCTAGGCCTGGCTAGGCTAGTTCTACTGTACTGTAGAAACCACATGGTTGGTCATGATTGAAGAAAGTCGATAATGATGATAATAGGCCTACCAAGATGTAATACCTTTATATTAACACTAAAAATAGAATTGTGTCTTAAACCCCATAAAACACCAAAACTTCTCAACAATTCATATATTTCCAAAGGTGCAAAAATTCGGAACAATTAAATTCATCTCTCAAAGATCTACAACGAATAAGTTTATTTAAAAAAGAACTAGTTAAAAATTAAAATGCTTTAAAAAAAATACCAAAATACCATATTCATTACATTATGTTATTTTAGATTTATTAACATGTAGTAAAGATAGCATATCTGTTTCATTTTATTTATATTTATTTTTATTATTAATAGTAATTTAAATTAAAGTCCCTCTGTCTGCAAATTCAGTTTTTTTCACTTCACTTTTTGCATGTAAAAGAATAAGAAAAACATCATGTAATTTGAACTATTTACCCCACTTTGCATTTTCCCACTATTTTCATGATTTGAATATACTTTTAAAAAAATAAAAAATGTGTAAATAGTTTTAAGTAATTTTTTAAACAAATAAAGAATAGAAACTTTCAGGAAGAACCTCCACTTTAAATAAAAGTTTAGCAGATTTTTTTTTCTGATAAGCATAATAGGACTATACCAGTTAATACAGTAATTTCATTTAAAAATGAAATATTTTGGATTGCTTTGCCCCTGACTGAGAACTGGTAATTGACTCGTCATTCTGTGAAAATGTTTTTTTTTTTATTCATATTATTTGTCCTAGCCTAGCTAGCTGCCCTTAAGAAAATATGGTATTGGATCTTATAGGAATTCCTATAGGAAATAAGAGAATTTTAAAAGATCCAATAGGAATATTTTTTCCTATTAAAATTCATATTGGAATTTTCAAATTTCCAATAAAACATTTTATAGGAATAACTGATAGAAATTGAAATAGGAATAATTCTTACATGATTCAATTAAATTTCTTATTCGATTAAATAAGAATTTTACACTGATTCAAAATTAAAACTTTTCAATAAAATTCAAATTGGATAAACTATAAGAATTCATATAAGAGTCAGTAATAATCACTAATATGAATTTATTTTATATTCAAGACTAAATAAGATATATAAATTCTTATTGGATTCAATGAGTTTTCCAATAAGAAATCAAATAGCATTTAATAAGAATAAATTACAAGAAATCTTATTTGAATTAATACAGATAAGTGACCAAAATCCTATTAGATTCAAAGAGATATTCAGTAACAAAAGAAATATTTTTTCCTATTAAAAATCCTATATGAATTTTTAAATTTCCAAGAAAACATTTTATAGGAATCCTGTTAGAAATTCAAATAGGATTAAGTAGAAATAATTCTTACAGAATTCTATTAAATTTTGTATTTGATTTAATAAGAATTTCAGGATTAAGTAGGAATAATTCTTACAGTATTCAATTAAATTTCGTATTTGATTTAATAAGAATTTCATACTGATTCTATAAGAATTCATATAAGAGTCAGTAATAATCACTAACATGAATTTATATTACATTCAATAGAAATAAGAAATATAAATTTTATTGGATTCAATAAGATTTCCAAATAAGAAATCAAATAATTTTCAATGAGAATATATTATTTGATTACAAATAAGGACATGAAAAAACTGCTGTTATATTCAATGAAATATTCAATAATAATAGGAATATTTTTGTCCTATTGAAAATTCTATTGGAATTTTTAAATTTCTCATAAAGAATTGTGTAGGAATAACTGATAGAAATTCAAATAGGACTAAATAGGAATAATGCTTACAGGATTCAATCTCTTGTTTGATTCAATTTTATGCCAGCGAATTAAAATTAATTTAATTTCAATAATTAAGAATTCATATAAGAGTCAGTAATAATCACTAGTGTGAATCTATATAATACATTAAAAATAGAAATAAAATATAACTTAGTCTTATTGGATTTAATAATAACTTTTAATGTAAATAATGATAGGAAATCTTTTATTTGATTATACAAATTCCTATTAAGAATTGAATGGTGGGCCTACTTTATAAGAATAAAACGAACATAAACCTTGATTCAATCAGAATAACAATAAGATTTCATATTTGATTTTATAAAATAAAATAGTAAACCATATTTACAATAAGGAAAATTATTTCTTATTGGATTCCCTATAGGTTTCCAATAAGAAATCAAATAGGATATATTTATTATAAAATAAAATCCTATTAATATTGTTATATAAAAATAAAATCTTATATGTGAAAAATAGAAAAATTATAAGTAATCATATTATAATATAGGCCTATACTATATTATATTTAACAGGAAAAAGTAAGAATCACTAGATCGAAATTAATAGAAGTGATTCACAAAAGATTCCTACAGGATTAAAAGGGTTTTCCTGGGGTATTATAATTTAAATATTCTTGTAAGAATAGTAATATATTAAGATACTTAAAAGTGCTATAACAATATTTCCTCCATGGGAGCTGAACAATAATAACAACATTTAAGCAGAGAAATAGTTGCTGCTAGAGTATTACATAACTTCTAATGAGAGACTTAAGATTACACACTTCTGATTGGCTACTTCCTGTGTAGCCTGTAGATCTCTTTGTTTGAAAATCAAAAGCATGTTTACAGTGGCATCGTGGCATGGCAGATTTGAATGAAGCATTTTAACAGTATATACCTCCATTCAAAAAGGTAAGATTATTTTCATTTCTAATGTCAGCTTTACAGTACAGTAATTAAATAAGAGAATATGCTTTATACTGCTCTATGCACAAGGCTATCAGCACATATTCTATGCATGTATTAAAGAAATACTAGTCTATGGCCAAGAGGCTAGCCGAAGCTGGCCAACACTTAATAACACATTCCTTAGTTGAAGTACCATAGGGTCTGGCCCTACAGTACTACTATCACAATTAGTTATAATACATATAATTATATATCATGTTCTGTAAATGCAAGTCATCTGTATGTTTGGATCAATAAGAATGTGTTAAATTTTTTACTTGCAGGAATTGTTTTCTCTACCACAATGGCAATTTGCATTGTCTTCATACTGACCTAGCTGCTGGCTGCTTCCCATCAAATGTATATTCAAAGGTAAATTTCAAGTTTTTTTTTTAACATTAAAATTTTGCATCTATACTTTTTAAACATAATCGTATGTTTTTTAGGGCCTATTCCCTGATACAAATTATGTCTATGCACATTCTAATAAATTATACTGTACCGTATAAATACTTTATAATATTTGTGCATAGATATTATATTATCTTAATTTATATTCAGTATTGTTAATATAATTTTTAAATTTTACTCTGTTCATGTAGAATTATTTTGAGCTCTGTTTCATTTAGGGACCACTGTGTTTTTATTCTTGAAAAAATAAAATTTAAAAATATAAAAAGTATATGTACTCTAATATATTATTATAAAATAAATTGGATTTAAATTATATTGTCAGGTATTTATGACAGCATGTTATAATACAAGTTAATAACTGCTTTGTTTTTTTTTTTGTTTTTTTTTTACAAACAGATGCTTTAGACGAGATTGTAGCTATGATGAGAATATACACTACTGTATAAGACTTGTCATGGAAAGCATGGAAACTATATTTATTGTAAAAAATGGAATTGAGTTTTGCAAGTATTAAGTAAAGAATTATTCAGCAATGTGTACATAAATTTACAATATTACTAAAGTATGAAACATTTGTATTATATTTTCAATTTTTAATTAGTGTTGTAATTTATTTTAGTTTATATTTAGGTATTCTTTTATGTGTATTGTAAAGTATTTAATGACATCTATAGCGAAATACTTTATTGGGTTTGCTTTATAATATTAAATAGTCTTAAATAAACATTAATTGATTGCAATATGTTTTCTTGTTTCTTAATCTCAGGTTTATTGCCTCTGTACATTTCCATTGAAACCAACCTCGTGAATTTCCTGCAGAAATGTTGGTATAAATTTCAATAGGAATGTGGATGTAATCTGTTCCAATAAGAATTTATATTAAATGTATTTAGATATTCAAGTACTACAGAAATTCTTATTGGATTTGTACCAATTTCTAATAAGATTAATATTCTGATAGCTTCCAAATTCAATATAAATTCTTATTCGATCCTTATAGTAATTTAAATAAGAATTACAATAGAACAATCTATAGACTCCAATAGAATTTCCTAATAGAAATACTTGAAATTCTAATAAGAATCTATATAAATTACCATATAACGTCTTATAGGATCCAATAAGATATTGGGCCAATTTCCGATAAAATCTTACATAATTTTCAATAACAAATCAAATAGGAAATACATTAGGACTAAATATAGGATCTAATAGTAATTCCTAATAGAAATATATTAAAACTTCTTATACGATCTAATAAAAACTGTAATAAGATTTCTTATAGGATCTAATAGCAATTTCTGATAGAAATCTATTTAAAATTCCTATATGATCTATTGAATATTGTAATAAGAATTCTTATTGAATCTTGAAGCAATTCCTAATAGAAATATATTAAAAATTCGTATATGATCTAATAAATATTCTAATGAAAATTTTCCTATTGGATCTTACAGTAATTCATAATAGAAATATATTAAAAATTCCAATATGATCTAATACATATTGTATACAGTGTAGATATTTACTACCCAGATGTACATTTTTAACAACCATTAATAACCAAGTTAATGTAGATTTTTAACAGATTCTTAACTGTCCAGCTTAGATTTTTGATAGACTATAAATAGCCACATAATGTATATTTTTAATAGATATTTCTTAGCCAAATGAAATGTAGATTTTAAATAGATATTAAGTAGAAAATTATTGTAGGTTCTTAATAGACTTTTCATAGCCAAAATATTGTACAGTAGACGATTATTATTTATCTACAGTAGAGTAGGCCTACTTTACAATTAGTAGTTTGCTGATAGTTAATAATAGACAATTTTAACAAATTCTAATAGTTGGGGGACTACTAAAATGGTCACGAAAAATGCTAATGAGGAGAAAATCTATCTAAACTTATTTAAAAACTGCCAGAAATCTACATATTAATAGGTGTTTAGTAGGCAATAGAGCTATATCTACTAAGTTCGATAGCCTATAAGGCTAATAGTTTATCTACTTAAATCTACCAAGACTTTTCAATATGGGTGATCAAATAAGCCCATCTCTTGGCGCAAAATATCTATCCTTGTCTTTCACCTCAGGTGCGATTTTGGTTGAGTGCACATTGTACATTTGGTTGTCAGTCTCAGTCGGATCTCATTTTCCCCAGAACACATTTCTGGGGTTTCTAAATTCTTCAATTCTTTCCATATCAATTCTTTCATCATCCTTTTACTTCAAAACACAGTCTTCATTAGATCGCTTTCTACGATCCTTGGCTCATTACCAGAATATTATAATATTCCTGCATAAATTTTTGACAAAATAATATGACTGTTCAATACCTCATCCTGCAAATATTTATAGCAGGTATTTTCAGTGAGTAAAGTCCTAAAATGACTGAGAGAATGTTATCTTGTCCATGACTTGGCTTGGTGTCACAAATTCAATCGTTTCTTAACATATGAACATTGTGTAATTTTATTTTTTAACAGAAATTGTGTTGTTATTTCATCACTTACATTTATATCTTTCAGTCAAGGTGATATAGATGCTACTAAAAAAGTAAGCACCAGCGAACGCCAGACAAAAAAGATGTGGAGTGATGCTGCGAAGGAAGCTATCAACAGGCATCTTGGGATTTTCCTAAAAACACGAAAATTTCGGGAAAAGAACCAATCACCTCTGCAATGAAAGCTGCTCCAGAAATCTTCAAGGGTCGCACATGGAGAAACATCAAGGATTTTGTGAGGAACCAAATCAGGAAAAAAGATTCACTAGTGTTTCTTCAAAAATGAATGAATGAGGTGTTCCAGTCAGACATGTTACCACCATTCTGAGATCTATTAATTTTTGATTCAGCATTTCTTATTATTTGAAATTATGTATCACATGGAAATATTCCTCCCCTTTTTTATTTTTAAGTATAAAAAACTAAAACCAAGTCTTTGTAGACAATAGCAAAGATCATGTAACCATGTTTCAGTGGTACGATGATTTTAAATTAATGGTCTATTTGGTTAATAAGTTTAAATGCTGTTTTATGCTTCTTGCATTGAAATGTACCATGTCAAAGTCAGTTTGATAACTTTTTAAGTACTTTCTTAACTCATATATTTTAAGACATTTACAGTTTTTGATGTCACTGTAGAGTGTCTTTGGTTCCCAAAGCACTTCAAATACCTACTGTATGCAGCAGTATGTTATTTGTGACCATACACTCGAAAGTGAGGGCTATACAGTCGCTTGTGTTGATGATACCAAGTTGTATTTCCAG
>NW_022701732.1:0-2680 GCF_011630105.1 Anneissia japonica | reverse complement strand
ATCCTACCGTGGACGTACTGTGGGCTTGGTAATACACATCCCTTTTTCTTAAACCTGCAAAAGTGGACCCCTGTATTTCCAGACTATCCTACCGTGGACGTACAGTGGGCTTGGCCATACACATCTTTTTTCTTAAACTTGCAAAAGTGGAACCCTGTATTTCCAGACTATCCTACCGTGGACGTACTGTGGGCTTGGCAATACACATCCTTTTTCTTAAACCTGCAAAAGTGGACCCCT
This sequence comes from Anneissia japonica, assembly GCF_011630105.1. NCBI lineage: Eukaryota > Metazoa > Echinodermata > Crinoidea > Comatulida > Comatulidae > Anneissia > Anneissia japonica. The sequence goes on along the minus strand of NW_022701732.1, from coordinate 2,440 downwards.
GTATTTCAAGACTATCCTACCGTGGACGTTTGGCAATACACATCCTTTTTCTTAAACCTGCAAAAGTGGACCCCTGTGTTTCCAGAATATCCTACCGTGGACGTACTGTGGGCTTGGTAATACACATCCCTTTTTCTTAAACCTGCAAAAGTGGACCCCTGTATTTCCAGACTATCCTACCGTGGACGTACAGTGGGCTTGGCCATACACATCCTTTTTCTTAAACCTGCAAAAGTGGGGATCCAGACAACTCGCCCCTTTGCCGATTCGCCCCTTGCCAACTCGCAAATTAATTGGCGAATTTCTTATATTGTTTCGTACACCACAAACTCGCAAATTTAATTTAAATGCAACTCGCAAACTTAACTTACAAATTTAATTTTAAAGTTAATACTGTATTTTGTATGCTGTTATCATGGAGGTATTTACTATAATACCTCCATGCTGTTATACAGTAGGGCCTACAATATCGCGTCCTCTACAATTAGGTATTAGTTTCGAAATATTCATGAAATTTGAAAAAGTGACATGTTTTTTAGTGTTTAAAAGATTATATTTATACTTAATTTTTATCAATAAAATTTATATTTCCTAAAAACCTTTTGTTATACTTCCTTTTAGTATGTTTTATAACAAGAATGATCAAATATTTGCTGAGAAAATACGATTTTAAGATGAGTTAAAAACCCGGTTAGCCGTTTTCCGCGCGCAAGAAAATGCTTGGAAAATTCCCCTTCAGATTCAAAACAATATCGCAATCTTGCCGTCAAAGCTAGCGGAATAATTTTTTTTGTATGCAATTAGTCTTTAATTAAGCAGTCTTTTGATGTGTTTTGGTTGAATATTAATGTGTTCTTCCGCCAGATTTTTGTGACGTACGGTAATTCGTGTTTTGAAATGTAGTCCCTGTATTATAAAATTAAAGCTGAATCTTATAAGTGATAAAACATCGTTTAATTATTTTAATTGCATGGCTAGACTGCAAACGATGTTTTAAAATCGTATATTATTTAAAAAAAAAATATTATTTGAACTGATGCGATTTGACCATTCATTATTTCCCGGTGAAAAAAATGAAAAAGCGCGCGTTTTTACTGTGCGTAACCCCGGTGTTAAAATTATGTATTTGTAAGTTAATTTGCAAGTGAACGAAAAAATATAAGAAATTTGCAAATTAAATTTGCGAGTCGTCAAATGGGCGAGTTGGCAAAGAGCGAGTTGGCGAAGGGGCGAGTTGTCTGGCAACCCAAAAGTGGACCCCTGTATTTCCAGACTATCCTACCGTGGACGTACTGTGGGCTTGGCAATACATATCCTTTTTCTTAAACCTGCAAAAGTGGACCCCTGTATTTCCAGACTATCCTACCGTGGACGTACTGTGGGCTTGGCAATACACATCCCTTTTTCTTAAACCTGCAAAAGTGAAATGATATCTAGATTTGTTTTAAATAATATTAGATATAGGGTTTGAAACTAAAGTCTTTGCGCTAATTATGTTTACGCTGTATATATCTGTTGGACACCAGGAATTTCTATCAAAAAATGAGGAAAATAAAATAAAGTAACCGGAAAAAATTATATTGAAAATATTTTTTACGTTGCCCGTGTAGGATTCGATCTCGGTACCTCGGTATCTACAGCCCAATTCACTACACGCCGAGTCAGAAAAAACACATGAAGAAAATCGGAAATAAAGATTCCTATGCGCATTAAGAAACCCTTCATAATATACACTCTAAAGGAAATAATCTAGAAAATAGGGGTCACAGAACGGATCACATAATAAGATTCTGACAGAATCAATAGGTTGTATGCAATATAATGCATATAATCTAAAAATAGCGCGACCAACATGATGATACCAATTGCATTGGCATGAATTATGCATAAACCTGCACAAGTAGTAGTAGTAGTAGTAGTAGTGGACCCTGGAGTGTTGGAACCAGGCTATTCTACTGGAAGGGCTTGTCAAACACCTCTTTTACCACCAGCAAAACGGAACCCTTATGCGACTGACTACCGCCGTGGTCATTTTGGACATTATTGTTTTGCCAACATGATCGCATAAATCACATTCATATGAATTATGTATAATTGTCTACAATTTCAAAACGTGTCCACGTTTAGTATGGTAGGAGTCAGAGTCCACATTTGCTTGTGAAAGCTAAGGGCATGGGTATACTGTACGTCCACTGTTTGGCGATGGAAAACAGGTCTATTCAGAAGGCCCGCAAAGTTTCTTTTTAAGTATTTTTGTAATAGTCATTCCAGTTGTAACTGCAATCTTGCATGTGATCCGCATGCGCCATTAAATAATGGTGTCCACGATTGTAGGGTTAGAAATGCATGTCCACGTTTGAAGGCCAATACAAGTATGTGTGTGTGTGTGTGTGTGTGTGTGGGGGGGGGTGGTAAAGTAGAGTAAAGTTTTTTTGTTTCG
>NW_022701731.1:0-796 GCF_011630105.1 Anneissia japonica | reverse complement strand
CATTCACCGTAATTGAGGCTCTACAAGTTCAGATATGCGTTGTAATGCAATTTAATGGCAGCCTTTTTGGAATTCAAAATGGCCACCATGCAATCGAAATGTAAGTTATACCAATGTTTGTTGACCCCAATACCATATACTTTGCCCCCAAAATCAGAACACTTTAGGTGCCTTTCAGCTGAGATATACCTAAAAAGTGAAAATTTGGGGGCCACCATTTTGAAATCCAAAATAGCCGCTTTCCCCTGACCAAATTTTGAGCAACCCTTCAATTCCATGTTGTTGATACCCCAATGAATAACTGGGCCAAGTTTCAGAATGTTATCACAATTTGAAGGATTGGTTCGCTTAACAGGCCTACTATAGGTGTGGACAATATTTTTGTGCTTCTGAACCAAGTGGTTGAGGAGTTATGACCATCATATTATATTGGATAAATGTCAGTAACCTTTGACCTGGAATATTTAGCCAGCGCAGCTACAAGAAGATGGCAAAAATACTTTAATAAATTGATCCCAAAAACCTAGGTGTAGCCACTATTTTTGTGCATCTAGACAAACTGGTTGAGTTATGACGATCATAGTTGTATAAAGGTCACTGACCTTTGACCATAAATATGTAGTCAACGCATCTACTAGAAGGCGGTTAAATGTTTCCATAAATGTTGAACCCAAAAATCTAAGTGTAGACACAATTTTTCGTGCTTTGAGACCAAGTAGTTGAGGATGAATGACCCGGAACTTGAAATATAAAGGCTATACTGACCTTTGACACTGAATATTTGGTCAACGCAGCT
>NW_022701730.1:0-878 GCF_011630105.1 Anneissia japonica | reverse complement strand
AACTTATGCTGTATATTAATGTTACTGCTAGAGAAAGCACCGGCCTGCAAATTACCAATAGATGACGAAAAATATAGGAATTTACACTATGCATTTTGGGAGCTGGCAATTTAATTATTACAATTATTACCTAGCAGCCGTAAAGAGGCATTTCTTGGTAGATACATGTTCACATCATTCCACAACGTAGTACTATTATTGTTATTAGTATATATTTTTGTATTTGTAATCTTCACGTTCACAATATTTATGTATCTGTTTGTTGTTTGTGCTTCTTCAATTAAGTGGCGAATTTTATGTTTGCTGTTGAGATAATAAGTAAATAATAAATAAATAGAAATAATATATTCAAAGCCAACACATCTTAGCAGGTACCCATTTAAACTTCTAAGCGGAGCGAGTAAACAAAATTCAACAGTCTGGTTTTAGCTGTGTTGAATATGAACCATCAGACTGCAACAAAAAGGGTTAGTGCAGCAGTGGTGCCCTTTGCCTCTCAACCTTAATGTCTGGGTTAGAATTCCAAGGTCATCACAATTTATTCAATCAATTACCTATCATATATTTTTTATACAATTTTCATTTCATAGATTGATTAAAAAGGCATCAAGTCAAGCAAGCTTTAAGTTTTGATGCCCTTACAAAAGAAAGAACAATAATAACAAAATGATAATAAGCTAATAATAAAAGATGATACATTTATAAATCATGACAAATATAATGGAAAATAAGTAAAAATTACGACCAAGTTTAAGTAAAAATTACCAATTTTATCTGTATTTGTTAAGTAGTTTTTTTGTGTATTTCTTTTTAAAATAAACTAATACTTTGTAGATTTCTTATATCATGTTCTAAGCCATTCCATATTTTGGTGCCTC
>NW_022701729.1:0-1294 GCF_011630105.1 Anneissia japonica | reverse complement strand
TCAAAGTACGGCGGATCACCGAATTCGTCCTCAGTGACGAGTTCAAATCTAGTTCTTCTTTCTTTGTGTCAAATTTTGTGACCACGATATCTCAAGATTGCTTCAACCGATCAACATGATAGTTTCAATAATCATTAGTCTTGGGGTGGAATCGATACAATAAGCTTTTCAGCGTGATCAGTCACGCGTGACTTCATCTACGCGCAATTTTGCGTTTTACGTAGCAAATTTTTTTATTGATCATAACTTCACCATCGTTAGGCCTCTTTTGTTGAAACTTCACACAGGTATACATCATGTCAAGTACTATCTATATGTACAGTACTTTCCGAATTACAGCTCATTACGCGCACGTACGCGTGCGCTAAATATGAAATTTGCTCAAAATCACGTTTTGACTACATTTGTGTACGTTTCAGGTGATTCTGACCATTTCAACTTTTTCACAAATTTTCAGGTCGCACGCGCATTTTCGCGCGCGCAGCTTGTGCAGATGATTCAAATTACAATTTTAACATATTTTGAATTTCTTACACTGTAATGACATATTTGCATTCTTTTTCAATAATTTTACGTCTAATAATAGTGCAGTACGCGCACATCTAAGATACGTGTGTATTTTCGCGTTTTTTGTCTATTTTCAGTCAAAATGAGTCAAAATTGTACCTATTTTTAATCAGTTATAGTTCCTCAGGATGAAAGGTGACCCCCAATTTTTATTACATATTCTGAAAGCACATGAATTGTACATATGATTTTATAGGTCATAATGGCTGATCGGATATTATGACGTCATTATATTGCCATCTGAATTCAACAAACTGAGTATTATCGATGACGTCATTTAAAAAAAATGCGCATTTCAGCGTATCTCGCTTATTCTTTGTCAATTTTTTTTCCAACTTTGATTATGTTATAGCTGAGGCAATTCTCTTTCCTATATATGACACTTTTACATGTTGATGACGTCATCATGGACAAAATATAGGGTTTTGCTTATCCCCCTCATCTTTCTTTCGTCAAAACATTGATGACCCCATAATCACCTTAATCATTCGTGATTTCTGAATCCTATTTAGTGGGCATAAACTTCTGGTCATGGTTAAATGTTATGTACATTATATTTTTGTGCACGCGTAATAACGCGAGCGTTAGCGTGCGTCAAAATTAAATATGCTTTATATCATGTCGTTTTTTAATCAGTTATAGCTCCTTAGGATAAAAGGTGACCCCAATTTTTATTACATATTCTGAAAGCACTTGAGCTGTAGATATGATTTGATATATCATAATA
>NW_022701728.1:0-957 GCF_011630105.1 Anneissia japonica | reverse complement strand
TCTAATGCATCAGAAGTAAAGCCTTATACAAAAACAAAGAAAACTTTTACAAAAACAACTGAAGATAAACAAATAAAAAAGACATATATTAGGAACAAACATAAATATATAAGGAGGAGTCAGACACAGAATCTGGGCTAAATGCAAAATATACATTATTTGGTAATTAGTGGGAATATAGAGCTAAGGAGAGTTTTAATCATTAGTAGATAGGGACCCACAATTTGAGAAATAATAGGAATTATAGACACGTAATGTTTAGTCAGTCTTAAAAAGGCTATCAATTGAGAGACAAAGGAAAAGTAGTTGGAGACAAAAGTTTAGTTAGTGAGATGGAAATTTATGAATTCTTGTGGGCTATAGATGATGTGGTGAGATTCTGGTTGACTATTAGATTTTTGTTTTCATTACGTGCTTACCACCATCACTTGTTAGTGAAGAATCAGTTGTAACAAGTGTGCTACTGCTTTCTAATGCATCAGAAGTAAAGCCTTATACAAAAATAAAGAGAATTTTTACAAAAACAACTGAAGAAAACAAATAAAATAAGACATATTAAGAACAACCGTACATACAAGGAGGAAGAGTCAGACATGGAATCAGGCCAAAGTGCAAAACACATAGAAAACAAAAAATTATTTATTTATATTGTTTTTTTTTTAGTAAGTTTCATGTAAAATGTCTTTGTATATACAAATAATGAAATTGATGTGAATTTATTGTCATGTGTGTTAATCAAAGTATCGTAACTGGATAACAACATTTTCAGGAATAGTGCAAATGTAGTTGAGATGCAAGGGTTTATTTAGTAATGCGGAAAAAGGAAAAAAGTAAATAGATGTTGTGATTTTTGTGGGCTTCAAAAGATGTGCTCTTTTAAATTTTGTTGCAATAGGTGCTTACCACCATCACCTGTTGTTGGTGGAGAATCAGTTGTAACAAGTATGCTACTGCTTT
>NW_022701727.1:0-532 GCF_011630105.1 Anneissia japonica | reverse complement strand
AGTGATGCTGTAGTACCTGTTGACCTGTTATTACACAACTAATCATTTTCTAAAGATTATATCATTATACTTTCTACCTATACGTAGCTTGATTGTTGTCATTTTTTTTCTAATTTATAACTGTCAATATTTTATTTTTTAACGATTATTCTTCATTGACTGATTCTTAGAGGTAAATTACAACTATAATGCTATCATTGTCTGTGTAAGACTTTTTCGTTTATCTTAAAAAATAAAAAATATATAATAAGTTCTCTATTAATAGACATCATCTTAAAACTATTAACGTAAATGAAATATTCGCTTATTGAGGAGTCTAAAGCAATTGAAATATTATATTTCATCAATATCAACGATTATCAACATTAATGATGTAATTTTAATTTTCTCTGCCGAAGAGCCTACATAATTATTTTCCGTGTAAAATGATTATTTTCTGAGCTTAACAAAATTTGTTATGAAATATTATTTTTTTTAAATTTAAATGCACTGTTAATAGGCATTATAGACATTAATAAGTAAAATTTAATAT
>NW_022701726.1:0-637 GCF_011630105.1 Anneissia japonica | reverse complement strand
CACGAAGAATATTATTTTGTGGTTAAAGTGTAACACATAAGAATTTGCGACAGCCAAAAAAATTTAAAAAAAATCGACAAAGTTTTGTTTTTTTACGCATGGATTGTTTATAACCTTAAAACAATTAATAATGTTTTCAGATGTTTTAGCCATTTATTAATCATTTAAACTTTTTTCCACAGAACCATGTGTGTACATGCAAATTGTGCAAATCGCTATACCAGATACAAACATTCCCAAAGGTAACATTTGCATATTTAAGTACCGTACTCGCGCGAATAAGCGCCCGGGAGAGCGGTTAAAATATTTTTTGCACTTTCTGAGCGGCGCTTATTCAAACGGGGCGCTTATTCGAGCGGGGCGCTTATGAAAACAGAGTGGAAATTGATTAGGCGCTTATGGAAATAGATGAAAATCGAGGGGTTCTTATGGGAAATTATTAAATTCAAGAGGCACTGTTTGAATGAAAAAAGATTATTTAAGGACCTTACGAATGGTGGTTAGGCGAAAAAAAAATCGTCCAGAGAACATGGCTCATGACAAGAATGCTGTGAATATTAACATAACATGTTGGATGGTAGGATCATTGTATTTTTTCTTGAAAACTCAGATGAGAATGTGCTAAAGGTCGGAAAAA
>NW_022701725.1:0-692 GCF_011630105.1 Anneissia japonica | reverse complement strand
TAATATTAGGTTTTTCTTTAATTTCAAAATTAATAGCTGTTTTAATTACATATTTCCATTGATCATGTATGGCCTTAAGTATGCACAAATATTCGTTTAGCCAATTTGACTTATATTTCAATTTTGCCAACAAGTTATTTGAGTTTAAAAATTTGTTTTTGTTAACTATGTCTTTAATTAAAATTATACCACTGGTAATCCAGTGTCTGTAACAAAGTGATTTGCTTTTTAGTTGTATTGCATGGTTGCCCCATAGCTGCTCATTCAGTATATCATCATATGTTTCAACCTGTTTCCTGTTACATTTGTTAAACTCTGTACATGCTTGGATAATATTTTATAGAAGACCGGTAAGTCAAGTGCATTGATATCAGTAAAATTCAAACATGTCATGTTAAACATTACTTTTACCGTGCCTACTTTCTGAAAAAAAGTATTCTGGGATAATTTTCCACTTTGCTTCGTCATAGTTTAGAAGTCGTTTTACCCACGCGACATTTAATGCCTTAATATGTAAACCAAACTCTGGCATTTTAATGCCACCTTTACTTACATCACCAATTAACGTTTTTCTTTTTATTTTTTCACCTTTATAATTCCAAATAAAATCATGTATTAATGTCTCATCTTTTTAACATTGTCACTTTTTGCACAAAAGTGTTTAACTCGCCGAATTGAGGACTTAAGTGCAA
>NW_022701724.1:0-833 GCF_011630105.1 Anneissia japonica | reverse complement strand
GAGAAGATATCGGTCAATTTATGCTCGAACGAGCAGGTTCCAAAAGAGTTTCTTTCCGTCAGCCACCCGGGCCCTTAATGCAATACAATAGCATTTCATTGTGTCCGTTGCTCTGATAATTCACTGTTTTTCCATTTGTTCATTGTTTGCCGAATTGGACGTTGGTCCATGTTAAAAGAGCCACAATATTTTCTATGTGATGTAATGTATGCGTTGCAAATGATATAATAAGTTGAATTGAATTGAATTGAATTGAATTTACTCACTCATTCTCTCACTCATTTACTCCCACTAATTTTTCACTCATTCATTCATTATTTAATTCATTCATTTATTCACCCACTCACTCAATTACATATTCATTCATGTATTCATTTATTAACGCATTCATTTATTCATTCATTTTCATTTAATCAATCGATTTTATTTATGCATTCATTTTTATTCATTCATTTTTATTCATTTATTTATTCATTCATATTTTCATTCATTCATTTTCATTTATTTTGTTCATAGATTACTCAATGCATTAATTATGGTTGTAAAACACATGTGTGTTTTTTTTTTAAACTAAAAAAATTTAATTTTTTGGAACAGTGGTGGAATTAAGGGCGAGCCCACCTGGCCTGGTCTCCACCTAAAGTTTTTAAAAACCAAAAAATTAGGGAAAAATGGAAATTATACAAGGATACAAGGTTACAATATTGATAATAATAATAATTATATTAGTAATAATAAAACTATTATTATTAATAATAATAATAATAATAATAATAATAATAATAATAATAATAATAATAATAATAATAAAATATATTTAAATATATTTTGAG
>NW_022701723.1:0-521 GCF_011630105.1 Anneissia japonica | reverse complement strand
GATCCAGCCATTGTTTCCCACAGCATTGTTGTTTTCCAGTATTTTGCCTTTTAATCTATATATGTGTGTATATATATGCACATATATATGTAAAAAAAAATGAAAAAACGGTGTACAATTATTGAAAGTTGACTTGCAGAACACAAATTTATTAAACTATAACAAAATCAAACGGATATTTCGATATATTTATAATTGTTACATTACATATTCATTTTCCATTTTATAACACTTATATCTCCTTATACGTAGCCTAACAATAATAATCTAAAATTATACCTTCTTAATTATACGTAGGCCTAACAATAATAATCTAAAATTATAACTTCTTCGCTATAGTTATAATATTTATTGACATTACACTTTTACATCAGTGGCAGCACACAAGAAAGTGGCGCAGTCAAACTTAAACTAATGAACAAATAGTAAAAACAACAACTTAAAGCTAAACAAATGAAAAAAACTTATGAACAAAGAGTAAAACAACAACTTAAAGCTAAACAAATGAAAGAACTTAACTA
>NW_022701722.1:0-647 GCF_011630105.1 Anneissia japonica | reverse complement strand
TTCTCAGGGATTATTTTTATATGATTCAATTCAAATTACTTCGATTTTTATAACGAAGGCCTAAATGATAGACAAATCCTTAAGTAAAGCCCGAACCGTAAACGCATGTCGACAATGCGACTTTCAATTTTCAACGGGTAAAAATAACGTTCAAATATGTTTATTTAAGAATATGTTTTAAAGTTTTTCCCACGATAAGGCGATCTACACAGAAAATATCAGAAAACGATTTTAGAAGTTGTGTAAAGTTCCTTGTTGAATGAAAAGTGACAAGTGCTTCTGATTTTTTGTATTAATACAATAAATAAACGAATGAATTCACATTACTCTTAAACGATGAAAAGTCGTTCAAAAAGTATAATGGAGTGAACAAAGGAAACCACACAAGCACAAGTCTCACTGTACCGGAATAATTGTTAAATCTAACAATGGTTCGTAAAATTATAGTTTCGTTAGATCCGTGATCAGTCAATGTGTACACTGTAGGCCTTATTACTACGGTACCTGTTTACTATAGATATTATTTGCCAAGACGTTTAAAGGTCATTACTTATTTTCATACTTTTTTCAAGAGTACCAGGGGCGGATCCAGAAGTTTTGGTTTAGTGGGGGGCTATAGGTATATGTGTAAAGTGCTATTAGATGTA
>NW_022701721.1:0-523 GCF_011630105.1 Anneissia japonica | reverse complement strand
GGAAGTGGTCCGGGGGGGGGGGGCGCATCCCCGAAAATTTTGACAATATAGGGGTTTCAAAGGCTTATTAATTAATCGATTTTAGAGTCTACTAATATGTAAAAAATACAGCTCTCCCCGACGGGGTGGGAGGGGAGCTGCCCTTACCCCCGCTGGTGCCACCCTTTTTGATACTTGGAGTATGTAGGGCCTATATGCTATCTTAAAGAGATTTTAATTAATGGAAAACACATATATAGGCCTACAGGTCGGGACGTGGCCCTCCAATTCGAGATCACCTTTGGGACATAGAAATTTGGGGTGTTCTAGGTTCCGTCCTTATTTAATGAAACGTACACCACACAGTTCCAAATCAGCATTAAAAATAATTAATTCCAAAAACGCCAAAGATAAAACTGCATTGATATGAAAAAATATTTAATATACTGTATTAACATATTTTATGTACTGCTATAATTTTTTTTTTTTTGGTGGCCATTTTGAAATAGCTGGCTACCCCATTTCAACATGAAAAATGTTATGT
>NW_022701720.1:0-1325 GCF_011630105.1 Anneissia japonica | reverse complement strand
TGTTACATAAGAACATGAAATTTTATAAAATTTGTAAATTTTGAATTGCTATAACTTTTCATTTTTATGGTCAATTTTCACAAATCAAATTGCAGTTTATAGAAGCATTTAACAAGCTCGCGGTAAAAAAATATCAAATGTAACAGACATTGCGAAGTACCCAAAATTAATAAAATAAAAACTAACACCATAAAACGAATGGCGCGCATAGACTAATAATTGACGGCTGTACTCGCAACTAGTATCGGATTGTCGATGCCACAGTAAAGATCAAAGGACTGTACGCACGCGCTATGTTCGAGAGCGGAGATGTGCGTCCTTTTGTTGAATTACCTTGCTTTAAACAACACTGAATTCAAATGAACATGTTTTATTTACACTTTATTATTAAATTTCAAAGGAATATAAGTCAAAGAAATTATTTTCTATTTCAAACTGGATTGCACAAAGTGGCAAACTTTGAATTATGGTCAAAAGTTATTCAAATTTAGTTGAAGTGTGTATATAGCAATACAGTTTCCCAACCCATCTCCTTGGGGTAGGTTGACAAATACAGAAATGTATAAGTAAATAAACTTAATATTTTGTACATACAGTATGTATGTATGATTGGAGGAGAATTAGAGTGAGAATTGTACTAATAAAACTGGTGTTTAAACCAGTGGTGATGTCCTGAATTAGGCCTAGTAGCAAGCCTATGGCTAACTGCTGGTGCCGAGTCTTCTGTGTTGATTGTAAAATCTATCATGTAGCCAAGGGGAATTATTATCATTAAAATCCAATTTTTGTTTTCAAAATATTAAATCACAAAATTCAAAGGCGATGAAATGCCTAAATTAACAAAATCGTCAAATTTAAAAGACAGATAGACAGATAGATAGATAGATAGATAGATAGATAGATAGATAGATAGATAGATAGATAGATAGATAGATAGATAGATAGATAGATAGATAGATAGATAGATAGATAGATAACTTTATTTGTCCTCGTACAGTAAAATATACAACAGGAAATTCATCTTCCATTGGCAAAATATTCATTACATTACAATATAAAAACTACATAATAAAAATATTATGAAATATTTAAATTTTAAAAAAATACAATGATTAAATTACAAAACAGCAAAGAAAGGTCTCTACAATTTAATAATACAATAAAAATAGAACTTACACTGAGCTTTAAACTTGTGTGCTCAACTGTGATGTCCAGACTAGAGGGAGTAAGATCAAATGTTGTATGCTCGCTTCGATGAAATGGAACCTGGAGGGAGAAAGTCATTATACATTTAAAAAACTCTTGAAATAGCAGGAATCCCACCG
>NW_022701719.1:0-926 GCF_011630105.1 Anneissia japonica | reverse complement strand
GACGGATTTAAGCTCTTTAGAGGTAGCAGAATTACTGTTCGTTGATGTTAATATGTGCAATATGCACTATATAACATAGGCCTATTATTATTAAAAATGTAATTAACTAGACTTCAAACGGCGACTTCTGTAGGTGGCGAATTCTTCGGGCTTTTAAAAGCAGTAGGAAAAAGATGAGTTTCTAGTCTGGTGAAACCACTGGGTTAGTGGTAAACCGTCACTGAAATTAAGCGCCTAACATCTTACATTTTTAGAATGCATTCAGAAATAATATGGCAATTTGCAGCAATAAAACAAATTGAATTGAAAATTCACGATCCCTCCCAAGCTACTTTAGTTCGTGCACTATATTATCTGACACGATGCCCTTCAAGTTACCCTAATTATTGTATTTTCTTTAAGTGATACTCTAATTATTATTGTTGCTTGTGATAGGCCTTATGAATGCCTTATTTTTATGCTAAGAATGTTAGGCTTTAAATCAAACGTCACTTATCGGTACTCATTGGTTATTAGAGTATTTAATATAGGTATATTTATTTAACCAGTCAGCAGCAGCTGACTGTGTTCTGTTTCTTAGCAGTTTCTTACCCAGTCAGCAGCAGCTGACTGGGTTCTGTTTCTTAGCAGTTTCTTACCCAGTCAACAGCAGCTGACTGGGTTCTGTTTCTTAGCAGTTTCTTTCTTTACCCAGTCAGCAGCAGCTGACTGGGTTCTGTTTCATAGCAGTTTCTTTCTTTCTTTCTTTCTTTCTTTCTTCCTGGCAATATTTTAAAAGGCTACTAGTGGCAAACTACTGGACCGATTTAATTAAAACTTCGCCACCTACATGGCATGTACCCTTTCGTGTACCGAATAAAACACTCATCACTGTATATAACAATGCGTAATCGTTTCTCTTTTTATTAAATCACTTATGCTATAAT
>NW_022701718.1:0-1223 GCF_011630105.1 Anneissia japonica | reverse complement strand
CGGAACAGCCCTCACTCAACAAACAACTAGCTTCTACCATGCTAATTTGATAAAATATTCAGGCAGTGCCTGGCATGATCGTTATCAAAAGTATTGTCATATTTTTAAATTTTATTAGTTGTATAATTGTCTCATTGATCATTTGGAAATATTTATTCATTATTATTATAACCCACGTCACAAAGTTACTAAACATTACAGAACATTGTAATATGCTCATTTCGATTATTAAACCTTTGCATACATGGGTTTTTGAATGTTAAACGCACCAGAATATGAACTTTTCCGATGCAATCTGCACTTACAAAACTACTAACTCAATGGAAAGGCGTAATAATAGTCATTCTGCCTGGCATGTTAATAATGTCTATACAAATATTCCGCATGCATAAAACAACGACAACTTGCACCAGCGGAGTCTGTAACAAGTATGCTTACACGTCGGCGTAAGCATAGAAATTTCGTTATTGTTTTTCAAAATTGTGTGTCGGTCGAGGTTAGACAAACAAACATTATCTGGTCTACTGACTGATAAAACAGAAAAGTGAGATATGAAAACCTCGGTAATGCTTAAACTTATTACAGATTATTTCGATTACATTAGTAGATATTTAAAAAATGTATGGAAATTGAAGATAACATATTTACGTGTCAGATAACTTACACGAAGACTCATGATGATCTAGGGATTATCTACTGAAACTCCCTCAATAATAATAGGTTCAATGACATATAACCCTAGTATGCAAACTTTTTGGTGAGTCTATAATAATCTGGCATGCAAGGCTATGTCGGATCCCAAGCACCAAGCCACCTAACTTTACGAATATTCTTCTTGAAAACAGTTTTTATTTTGATTAAAACGAAATTAGATCTGTCAATAAAACAACCCACGGAGGAGGATTACTTGTATTTAAAAAATACGGTGTTTTTTGTACCTAATTTAACTAGTTTCTCATAAGGTCCAGGGAATATTTCCACATATAGGCTTAGTATTGAATTACATTATTGCCATAGACAACTTTTCCCTGGTTGCCATATAATTTAAAATTGGCAGAAAAGGTAAACGTTGCAACGATCAAGTATGGACTTCCATTATCTTTTAAGCAATTTAAACTAAGTATTAATAAAATGTCTAATGAAAGATACTTTTGAACCTCTCTTTGTATTTATTTATATCTGCTCTGGTCTAACATCACTCTGCTGGTAATATTTGAGATACG
>NW_022701717.1:0-858 GCF_011630105.1 Anneissia japonica | reverse complement strand
TCACTAAATGGTGATATTTAATTTATAATAGTTTTTTCGTTAAATTTTATTGGCATTTTTTTTTTTGTTGTTCGTGTGTACAGTAATGTTATTTTAACCCAGTAGCATAAAGTCAAAGTTTAACTTTTCAAAGTTTTATTTCACAAACGTATCCAGCTTTATCTAGGTTGCAATCGCCATACACTTCTTGGTTCCACAGGTCCAGATAAACACAATCACCTGCACGGAAAGTTGCATCAGTTACAGGATATTCTTTAATATCGACCATACTTCCATTGCTGTAATAGTAGGTCGATCCGACATAGTTCCAATCCAAGTAGACATTGAATACCCACATATTAAAATGATATAGTATGGCAAAGTCATTGGGAGATGTCACGGAAATGTATGATGCAACCTTTGTGCCAATAGTGTACTTCTCGCACATCGTACTGTCTTCAATTTCTGGTAAATCCACCTCGTATTTGTTTACCTTGATGCATCGGTTTCCAGGAATAGTGTACCAGGTAGATGGACAACTACTGTCACACACCACAATAAAAAGCAGCAAAATCAGGAATTTTACCTTTGGAAACAAAATGGATTGTGTTTGACGTACAGCGCACTTCCTTCAGTGTTTACACATGCTATTTAATCCTTATTTTATATACACATTAAATATATAAAACCATCACGAAACTATATTATGATGTTCATGTTACATAACTATAAAAATGCATAGATAAAATATAAACTAACAGCATTTAGAAAAATAAAAATCTACCGAAATAAAACAAAATAAATAGTGATTATATTGACAAGTATTAAGTACCTTGTGACGTGATTCGAACCATCGAATGATGGTATAGTACAAAATAA
>NW_022701716.1:0-546 GCF_011630105.1 Anneissia japonica | reverse complement strand
AGGGCCTATATATGTATATATAGACTATATATGTGTGTGTGGGGGTGGGGAGGTGTGTGTGTGTGTGTGTGTGTGTGTGTGTGGTGGTATATTGGCCTATAGCTGATATAGTCCTCTTTGTGAAGAATAGCCTCTGCACCTTGTGATCGATGATCCAATCGATATCATAGGTTATGAGTAAGAGTTTCAATGACTAATAAAAAGTAGATGTATTATGTGACGTCATGTTAGTCAGCATCATTAACACACGTTGTATTGTATTGCAGTCGTTCAATGGAGTTCTGCAACAAGAACCACTGTGTAGCATGTATTGGATAGGCTAATCAGCAGGAAACAATTAGGTCTATGACAAATAGTTATTGTTTGGAAACTAGAAATAAAAACCAGGTTGATAGTTCGTGATGCTCTGTTGTTACTTCCTTAATTTGGACATACTTTTTCTTTTTGTTTTTTGCACTGACTCTCCATGGTGAGCTAATTTTTAATTGCGGTTAGTGAGGTTTAAAGATCATGTCAATCATTTCAATTCATAATTAGTACACTATA
>NW_022701715.1:0-1554 GCF_011630105.1 Anneissia japonica | reverse complement strand
ACTGGAAGTGTTTCTATCATTTTTCTTTGTAAAATGACGGGTAAACCTTTTTTAAATACACTAATATTTATATGTTCAAGTTAATAATTTTTATGTTACTTAAAATTTGGCAAGTTGATTTCAAAAATGATTCAGCGGCATTGTGCCCCTATCCACTCACTAACTGGATCACCTTAATGTTAATACTCTGTTATTTATTTATTACCAGTGTAGATCTCTCCATGGAAGTATACGTGCATGGTCTGTCTGCATGAATATACCGAAGGTTGACTAAAATTAATGTGTAATCGATATAAGGCCTACCAGAAGCAAACACAGCACTTAACTTATTATTTTTTTAATTATTTTTTGTACAATTCTAATGAGAGTATATAACTTCTAAAGCGTGATCAATAACTTATTAATGTTCCAGGCTGAACTTTGCAAGAATAATTAAAATTGTACGAGTAGTATGTTCATAACATGTAGGCTGCAGGTCCATTTGTGTGGCAAATAGTATCCTGTGTTTTAATTATTGCATATTCTGTATATTTTTCATAGCTGAATACCCTCCACGAAATACAATTACAGTATGTTATATTCATTTTTGGTTTATGCATTAGTATGTATTCATGTTTCTTGCTCTTCTGAAGGAATAAGCAACTCAATTTATCTACTTATGGCAATGATAAGAAACTAAATTTTTAACAATATTATTTTCTACAGCTTTAACAGCTGCTATTTCATGGCATCCAGAGGTGCCATATTTCCAACATAGACTTTCATCCATGCTAACTTTATATATTGTGGCTGCCCCTTGAGGGGAAGGGAAAGCGGCTCTAGGTTGCCAGCATCTGTTTCCAGACAGGCGCCAAACAAGTTGTTTACCAACCATGGTGGGGCTAGAGTTGATATGATAATTGTGACCCAAGACCTCAAAGGGGCTGTAAACTCGCATCAACATGTTTCGAGAAAAAGGGCCAATAGACAGTATAACATGAAATTTGAGCAAAATGTGATTATATCATAAAAAGTATTACCTTTAATCTTACTATTTTTTAAGTTTGGGTTCAATATTTCAACTCTAAACCCTAAAATTTAGTAATTTTATGAAGGCCATTCAACGAGAAACGTTTATAAATTCACCAACTTTCAAACCGCCATACTTTGCTTCCAAACAACTTATTCACCTACACAAAATTCAGGCCCTAAAGTATGTTGCGAAAGTATTTGTAGTGCATCGTACCCTGGTACAAAGCTTTAAGTAAATGTATACCTAAATGAAGGAAATAGGCTTGAATTAATTTAAAGAATACTAAACTGTTTCATGACCTGTTGGAAAAGATTTGGAAAGCCCTCTGGCAGTGAAGCGGACCAGAAATGACGTAGATTGCGGTTAGGTACATATTTTAAGAAATTGTTGTTAAAAAACTTTAAAAAGTATTGAGGCCAACAGAACAATCATCTGCACTAAAATGTATTGATGAAGTAGGCTATATTTACACAACAATGACGTTGTGTAAATATACTTCCTCAATAAAACGTATACTGATGAAGTATATTTACACAATACAA
>NW_022701714.1:0-1042 GCF_011630105.1 Anneissia japonica | reverse complement strand
TAGTATTACCCTGTTTTGATTACTGTAGTAATGTTTGGTCAAACTGTAACTTAGAACTTCTTAATTGCCTTCAAATACTTCAAAATAGAGTAGCTAGAATCATTCTTTATGCTGATATGTACACCCCTATAACAGAATTGATGTCCCTACTAAAATGGAAGAGTGTTCTTGACAGATGGGAACATGATTTGTTACTTATGCTGTTTAAATGCCTAAATGGTTTTGCACCATCTTACCTAACAAATCTTTTCAAATTTATGGACACTTTTCACACAAAAAATACAAGAAGCCAATCAACCAATACTCTAAATATTCCAGCATGGAACAATATTCATGGAAAGAGAAATTTTAAGTACAGAACATCAATCGTGTGGAATAATCTTCCTGTACATATTCGCACAAATTTTAAGTTGCTTAGTCTAATTGAATTTAAAAATCTTTTATAATTTCTATTGTACATAGTTTTTACTTTAAATTTTTACCTTTCTTTTATTTTCTTGTAATGTTCCTATAAATCTGGACCTCTTGGGAGACCAGTACTTTATTGTATTGAAAGAGCCATTCAGAATAAAGAAAGATTTGTATTGTATTGTATTGTATTGTATTGTATTTCTGGGCATGCGCATTAGGCTTTCGTTCGGCTGCCTGGCTCTCCGCGATCGATCGAGAGACACACATACACACATTAAACTGTTGAAAATACCAGGTCCATGAAAATACGAATACAGTATGGACGATTTAGATTTTTGCGTCAACGATGCAGAGATCGATAATAGAAACGCAAAATGCACTCTAGATGTGTATAAGAGACCACTATGTATGCAAACAGAAGTCAGAGGATAAAATGATTGCATGTGGTGGTCCAAACTGTACTTGGGCCTAGGCCTAGTAATACGTGGTACCACTACTTCAACTGCATAGGCTTGACAACAAATGAAATAGCCTTCCTAGCGATGGCCTGGGCTTGTAAACAGTGTGTAGTCGCTGCTTCAGCATGAGCGGGTGACAGCAACCTACAGGGGCCTAGCTGAGAGAAACAGAC
>NW_022701713.1:0-532 GCF_011630105.1 Anneissia japonica | reverse complement strand
AAGAAAACACAAAAACATACATAGGCCTGTCAGGAGGACCTTTCAAGCAAAGGTATAACAACCACACGAAATCGTTTAGACACGAACAATACGAAAAAGAAACAGAAACTCTCAAAACACATATGGCAACTAAAAAGAAAAGGTCATGAATATGCAATAAAGTGGGAGATCCTAAAGAAATCAAACACACACATGCGCAATTCAGGGCAATGTAACCTATGCATCGAAGAAAAACTAGCCATCCTATGCAACAAAGAACCCAACACAATAAATAAAAGAAACGAGCTCATCACTAAGTGCCGTCACAACAAATCTAAATATGAAAGGGATAGAAACAGGTAACAAATGGGTATAACATCAAGTAACAACCTAAGGCTGCCAGTTGTCTGATGACCGCCATAGGGCGTGAAACTCAGAGTAACAACCAAGCCTCAAGAAAACATTGCGGAATACATTATACTATACAACGCTCTACAGCTTATGTATTGAGCACTATATCTGCTAATACTGATACACCGTAATTTAATTTATA
>NW_022701712.1:0-746 GCF_011630105.1 Anneissia japonica | reverse complement strand
TTTAAATAAAAAATAATGTTGCCACATACATAATCCACTTGTAATGTAAATTCACAATATAAATAATCACACATGTATATGCACATAATTGAATAATTTCCTTTAAAATGCATATATTTGCATACAACTTTATGAATTAATACAAGATGTTTACATCGACATACAAACATGCATCAACCGTACATATAATGTGAAAAGCAAACTTGATGACATAATGTCATCAAAAATTTACTAAACACATGACTTAATAATAAAGAAAAACATAGACATAATGTACTAACATATGAATAAATGGCCTTAAATTAACTTAAACAAAACTAGTAGTAAAAATAGTTTTCCCATAGCCTTGGGGCATTTCTAGAACATAAAATTCTAAACGTCTACATTATTTAGGAAATGACTGTTTTTTTTTTTGTTTTTTTTTTTAATGACAAGCTGCATTGAAACAGGAAAACTATACCAAAATGCACTCGATGAATAAGAATAAACACTCAAACAAACTTTACATTTATGTAACATACATTCTTAAATAATTAACTAATGTATTAGGCCTACAATTACAAAACACATAAAAGTTTGAGTAACTTTTATTATTCACATAGGGTAGACAAAAACATAATATGTTCAATAAATCTCTACAAAATATTCAAAAGAACACATAAAAGAAACCTTACTTAATGAAAACTATAACAAAAAAAATCTTATCAAGACGAATTGATAAAGGATGTATATATCCTATACATACA
>NW_022701711.1:0-866 GCF_011630105.1 Anneissia japonica | reverse complement strand
ACTTTTCCATTTTTTTTTTTTTTAATTAAAGGGGAAACATTTTTTATACCTTGTTTCACGAACTTATTTTTTTATAGATCATCAGACAAGGGTGGAAAAAAATAAAAATACAATTTTATTTTCTGATTTAGCAAATAGTTCTGCAAAAAAACACCCAGATGGAGGGCAAAATAAAAATTAAATTTTATTGATGAATGTAAACAGTGTAGTAATTGATATAATTAGGAAGAAATATATTTATCTTCTTTTTAGAAGATTTCAAGGCAGTGGCGTGTGTAATAAAAAAATTTTAAAAACTTCTATTTCCTGAAATTTCCATTTTTCGTGGCAGCAGGTGCACTAATTGGCCAAAAATAAACATTTCTTTTTTTATTTGAAACTCAAATTTTTGCCTGTACCCGTGTTACTATTTCACTTATTCCTGAAGTTCGGTAGGCCTATCATAGTTCCTACCTCATCGTAAAAAAACGTTTATAAAGAAGTGCATGCATCTTCATTGTATTGTGTGTTACTAGGGCTTGGCCCTAGGCCTAAATTTAATTGTATTCTGTACCCATTATTGAATATACAAGACTCTCTCTGTTTCTAAAAATTCTTCATTACACACAGGGTAACAACTACTCTCAATTATGATTTTGCCTAACCAGGTCTTTAGTTTTAGGCTAGGCGGCCCTACACTTAACCGTTCGTGTATTCTAGCCCCCGAAGGCCTAGGCTAGGCCTAAACGTCCTAGAGCTCTGGCCTAAGCCTAGCCTAGGCCTACACCACTGACTGGCTTCGCCGGTCTGGCCCGGCCCCAGGTAGGCTAGGTCTAGGCCTAAGTTATAATAATATAAGGTATTAGAAAAGTATCTAATAAGCACCT
>NW_022701710.1:0-804 GCF_011630105.1 Anneissia japonica | reverse complement strand
CACTCCATTTCAAATCTAACGCGTCAAAAAATTCTGACATTCAAGTATTTACCAAGGCTTTTCGAAAGTTATTTTATGATAAAATGTACAAATAAATAAGTTTTTAAATTTATTTGAGTGGAGGATTATTATTGTGTTTAATAGAACAATGCCACCTAGTGGTTTGTTTTGAAGTTATACTGCTTTGTATTGGTGAATAATTCGGTCTATTGATGCTAAAATAAATATGGTAAGTACTGTACAGCAAATGTATGGCATAGTGCTGCGCAAAGTCAGAATAAATTGACCACTGTAAATAAATTTGCTGAATACTATTCTATCGTGTTGTTTAATCTTCAATCTAGGTTACTAATTATTACTAAGTACAATGATAGGATTTGTGCTTCAATGCATAAGAATATAATAATATTCAATGCAACATTTCTCTATAGAATTATGAAATAATTTAACCATAAGGAAGCTACAATATTGGTGTAGCTGGCTCTTAACCTGGAATCTGTCCATAGTGTTATCACTTACTGTACTAGAATCAATCAAGGTTGTCTGATTCAAAGATTGGAAAACATGGATGATGTACAGAGATTCTCTGCTTAATTATAGTAGTTTTTCATCATATAATAATTATTTTAATAATTAATATTAAATTTTTATAATTTTTATAATTAATAATTATTTAAATTGTTATAATACTACCACTCACGCCATGCATTATGAATCATAATTACGTCTAACATATTTTAAAATTTATAAGATTTCTGATAATTCATTGATCATTAAACCTTACCCATATCTGAAGTTTCACCC
>NW_022701709.1:0-1431 GCF_011630105.1 Anneissia japonica | reverse complement strand
GGTTTTCGAGACGGAATTCGTGCACCCCTATCTCTTAACGTTGGGATTCGATCGAACGAAGCCTAAGTGAGCTTCGTGGGTGTGCTAGGTTCCGTGACTTTTGGACCTCGCAGAGATGAAAAAAAAAATTTTAACAAATTGATTTGAGATATGAGGACGACACTTTTTGGGGCCAGTGTTGAAGGATAGGACCCTGCTTATTCGAACGAAGGCCTACGACTTCGAATTATTTTCGGTATCATGCACAACACATCATCGGTACCACATGTTGTAGAAGAAACATACCGATGACGTCTATTTAAATTTCACGTGACGGGACTAGGGGAACATTCCAATTAATTTCCTCGTTAGACGTTGATCGACACCAGTTAATTATAATAGAGCACACCCAGCCGCTAGCTATAACGGACCAGTTGCTTACTAATCGTCTTGTGTACGTTCTGTTTTGCAACAATGGCTAAACGGATTGGCCGCATAGCGAAAATTGTGATGGGTTTTTTTATTTGCGATTTTTTTCACGCAGTTTTGAGAATTACCGTCAAAAGTGTCATAGAAGAATTACAAATTGCATCGAACCACGAGATATTCCATCTGCTTCAAGTGGACATGGTTATGCTGATCGTCTTGTACACTTTTTTAGCAGCAAGAAATAATTGGACCGTTATCGAACTCATCGGCCACCTAACCAAATCTGTGATATCTACCGTGGGATTCATTTTTTTCCTCCAGACATTGATCGTTTCTATCGAATCTTTAACGAAAACGTCGTTGAAAGTGACGGCATTCCCGTCGAACCTTGAGCGTTTTTTGTGGTTTCTGTTCAACCAAGAATTAATAAATTACTATATAGACTGAATTCAACACAAAATAGACAGGAAATAGACACATCAGACCGGGCAACTCCGCTCCGGTAAACACATCTTTCCGCCGCAAACAAACGGCGGCGAATTCGACCGCCTCGATCTATATTGCATGTGATTCATCACAACCCATCAACACACTTCATTCTCCCATGTCATTTTGTCTCTGTTCATTATGTTGTATCGGAATAATAAACTTGGTTTTTGTATTTTAAAACTCAATAAAAGTGTCATTTCGTTGTTTTTTTGTTTTTTTGTTTTTTTTAATGTTATCTATTCTTTTTAACACACCAGAGCAGCAACCTACGACGTATCCATATCGGCCAACTGATCTATCATCATACATGATACACTATGTGCTTTATTTTGCTTATTGTATGGCGCCATCTATAGTTTTTTTTTTTTTTTTTTTTTATTTCGATGAAGTGGTGTATATTATAATATATGTATATATGTACACAGTATATCAAGTTATAGTCAACGGCATTCAACATCGGGTATTGTATAGCGTTATATGTATCATCAGCTAGCACATCATCACCGTCATAATTAAACACCACAGACAAATGAA
>NW_022701708.1:0-3669 GCF_011630105.1 Anneissia japonica | reverse complement strand
GTGTAATTATTTGATGAGAGCAATTTTTTCTCGTGAGGTAGTTGAATACTGTAGATTATTTTTTTTCGGAATATAAAAATGCCAAATAAAGAGAAGAAAAATAAAAGAAAAGGAACTCAGAGAAGACACAAAACGATGCAGGACGCATCGGAAAATTAATGATAAAAATTTGATCTTCAGATAAAGTGCTACTTATTTTTTATTTAAATATTAGGTAAGTTAAATTACCTTTAGTATTGAAAGCGTAGTTTAAGTATTAGTTATTGAGAAAAACGATGAAGAAAAACTAAGTTAAAGAAATATATTAAAATATAAAATTGAAAGGAAAACGATGAAGAAAAACAAAGTTAAAGAAATATATTAAAATATAAAATTGAAAGGAAAACGTTAAGGAATAAACGCATACAAAATGTTACTTTAAGTAATTATATGTTCCCTATATCATAGTTTATTTTTCAATACAGTATATACATTTATAACTTTATTTTTAAGAAAAATTAAAAGTGGGACGATCCCACGAAAAAGAAAAAAAACCCTTTTTTTAATTCTTTAATCTGAAATGCTCACA
Source organism: Anneissia japonica (assembly GCF_011630105.1). Classification (NCBI taxonomy): domain Eukaryota; kingdom Metazoa; phylum Echinodermata; class Crinoidea; order Comatulida; family Comatulidae; genus Anneissia; species Anneissia japonica. Next base: position 3,101 of record NW_022701708.1, on the reverse strand, counting down.
GGCCCGTATTCAGGAGTTCCGCAATCCAATAGGCTGGTGGTATATTGAGTGAATATAGTCTGGTGTTGCCCAAAAACTACGTTTACAATTAGGCCTATTTTGTCAGACTTGGTATTGAACTAAATGCACTAGAACGTAAAAACGTAAATTTTTCCCCTTTTGCGGCCCCCTAGCTTCAGCCTAGTTGCTCGCTTCACTCACAAATAACGCACCCCGCGAATTCTGAAAGCTTCGCTAAATTCCTCCGAGTTCAGCTTGCCCCCTGCGTTTTCGTTTCGACCCCCCCTTAGATTTTTCACCGTACGCCCCTGTTGTATAATGTCGAGTATCCATATAATATGTTCAATGGCGTTCAAACAGCAGATATACTAAACCAATCATTCAATTCTACAAGGTTCACCACCAACGGAAGAATTTGCAGGTGAAGGGCGCTCCTACAGTAAACCCACCAATTAGTAAAAAGCCCCCTCAACGTCAACATATTTTGAGAACATCTTTCTTGGTTTATAAACGTAATTCATAAGATACCTATTGGATTTTTATTCGTGTGGCCTAGTAATTTCAAATATTTTATCATGCAAATCCCATGTTTTTTAACTTGTGGTACGTTAAATGAGGAAAATCTAGGCCTACTGTAGCCTAGTCCTAGATTTTGAAATTTGGGAGAACTTGAACAAATTTGGGAGATCGGGAGATAGCATGTAAATTCGGGAGACTCCCGATCGACTCGGGAGGGTTAGAACCTTTGGTACCGTCAATGAACCAAAACACTCAGTTATCAGACAGAGCATTCAATCACTATTCAAGGTTCAACAACTTATAGATATTTTTAATACCAATCTGTAATAGATATGCTTGGTGCAGTACCGTAAACGCTGGAATAAACGTCAAATTTTTGGAGGCTTCAGTGCGGCGCTTATTCAAGATCGGCGCTTATAAAAATATATTGGCGAGCACTTTCCATGCCCGTTTTCCCATGTTAACTATCTCCTGTATTCCAGTAGTTGAGTAGGCCTATATATCATAGGTCATATGTCATCTTAAATAAACATTTAAGAAATGCTTGTGTCTTCATTGTGTTAATTAATTTTAACACTGTATACATTGTATTTAAACAGGCTCTGTTTCTCAAAGTGTTTCATTATTCAAGAGCAGTGTTATTTGAGAAAAGTGCTTATTCAAAGCATTTTACTTTTATTTGTCTCCAAAATACGCCTCACTGGGTATTTTGAATATTTGGGAAGAGTACTGTAAATTCTTCTGTGCTTGTGTCGCAAACTGTCTGGTGTGGCGTTGCCTGTTACTGACACCAGGTGTCACAGCTTCAACCCGCTTCAATGTGGAGATATCTTGTGGCTTCTATTCTCATTGTTTTAATATAGGCATCCATTGATATTCCTTGTAGGATGTATAAATGGATAATATCCTTTCGATAATATAAACAAATTGAATGCATAACATGTCCTCATCTGCCTTTTTTTATGCATTACTCCAACATGATGTACTATAGTTTTAATTGGAATTGCATTTCACTTACTTGAATTAATTACTCCAAGATACATGATGTACTGTGGTTTTATCGGCATAGCATCTTTACTTTCTTAATTTTTTTATGTAAATTTTGTTACGGTTTGGTGATCTTGTCTTGTGTTTTGCTTTTTTTTAAGAATCCAAAGATATTTGTTAAGTGTTTAATTGTTCTCTTTCAAATTATGTCACATCAATTTTTAACATTATTATGTTATGATTTATGCACTGCAGGGTTTTGATGTGTTTAATTCAATTTTAATGCTTTTTAATGTCCCATTTTATATTTAACTTTTATTGGATATTTATATATAGGCCTACTGATATTTTTTTGTGTAACTTTCTATTTTTTATATTCTTTACAGCACCTGTGGACATTTTAAATGGATATTGTTTGTGCTTTATGAAATAAAGTTATTAATAATAATATTGAATATTATTAGTAAATGTGACAAACAAAATTGATCAAACTGACAATGTACTTCTCTTCCTAATCTCTCATATATGAAATTTGATCATAACGGCTGAGAGAGACAACAACTTATGCATTGTTGTTTATTTTATATACTCTCGCACTTTGTTTACCATCACAACATTAGCCTGCCCAAATTGTCACCGACATCACAAAGAGACAAATTTTTTTCTATGACAACCTGATATTGTGCATTGAACACTACCTTTTCACTTATCCACCTTTTGTGTCTGATCAGTCATGTGGTCTGTATGGTATGAGGCGCCAAATGTACTTTCATTACTGTACATATAAATAATTCATTGTTTAATATATAATTCAACATCTGTTCATTGGATATAATTAGTTTTGCCTCTACTAATTATATATAAATAATTGGTGGAGCGATTTTCATTATTTATAAATAATTTAAATTTTAAAGTAGCAAAACATTATTTATAAATAATTGAAGTGCCGAAAGTCATCATATAATGATTTTACTCATAGTCATTATTTGTGGCAAAGACAAGACAAACCAGTCACTCGTCGCAAATCGTGTTTCAGAGAAAATGGCCAAAACATGCTGGAATATCAAATTTAAAAAAAATTAATTATTATTATTATTTTATTGCACTAAACTAACCTTTATATATCTACACATCATTCTATGCTGTTATTTTCCCCATTTTCAATGTTAAAACAACACTTTTTAAGGATTTAAAGATAGTTTCTGCATGAGAAATGCCTGAAATCATAAACTTTAAAGGCTGATTTCTCATATATTGTTCTTTAAACAGCTGTGTGGTTAAACACTTGTAACTTCATAAGGAAATGTCCGATTTGAATGATTTTTTACCATTTTATAGCTGTTATTTTACTCTCTAACACTGTATTAATAACTCAAAATCAATTTTTTTGCGACGAGTGACTGGTTTGGCTTGTCTTTGCCACATTTGTACTTTCATATTTAACAAAACAGCTCTGGTACGATTCGGGCGAAACCTCCTGGAGCTGAAATACTGTATTCTACTGTAGCATTGTAAATGGTGAATTTCATGTTGGTAGTTTGTAAGGCAAAGAGAGTGGTTTGTTGGAGAAGAATTCACTTGAAAGAGCAAACCAT
>NW_022701707.1:0-1159 GCF_011630105.1 Anneissia japonica | reverse complement strand
GTTCGATAAATACTATCGTTCATAAAACAAACGAAATTCAGCGCGTCTATTTTCATTCCAATCATTGACCTATTAATAAGGTCCATGTTCCAATCAATGGCGTTTGTAAACATGTGCACTGACGTTATCGTCGAATTCCAGGACTTTCGACGGCAATGCTGGCCTGCCTGCCTAGGTCCCAGGCCAACCAATAATAATTAACAAAATGTATTTTTTTAAATATAGGCCTATGGCGCATCCTAGTACATGCACTTCAACTGTTACAACAAAAGCCTAGGCCTAGTAGTACGTCCTACTGTACTTAAGCCTAGGCCTACACTAGTTTGATGTCGTCGGGGTACAATTCTGTCTCTAAATGCAACGTGAACACTAGGGAAAATCAAAATTCCCAAGATTGGGTCTAAAAGATTGCTTTTAAAAACCCAAGATTCGCAAAATATTATTATTGCCTATATACATAAATTTCATTTTAAAGTCCTTCATTTTAAAGCTTTTTCAATGAATTATATACTGTACAGTATTTTGTACTGTATAGGCCTTAACGAAGTGTCTGGATTTTCGAGACCAGAAACTCGTTCGCTTTGGGCCATACTATTAGAAGGCCTACTCTGTGCGTCCGTGGAAAATCCTTTTTGGTGACTAAAACGTGATATCATTTCCTCTGGCATTGTATGTTAGGCCAAGGGTTCGAAGTTTGTGCGTACTTTCACCCATTCGATATTAACAAAGTCAGACTTCACACACATAAGGCCTATGGCCTACAATGTTATATAAAAAGGCATAATCGATCTTTACAGAGTGTCTAATTGATCTGTCAATTTTATACCAGAGGCCTACAGTATTGCATAGGGGTATTTAACAATATGAAAAATTGGGAAAACAGTTTCCTTTGAAATTTACTTAGCGAGTGTGTATGAAACCGGGTCTATGGCAAATAAAATTTGATACTACGTCTAGAAGTGTAAAGATACGGACCCTATTAGTAAAAACTGTTGAATTCTAAATGATTACAAGATGACCAAGCATATGAATGAATCAGTCTAAAATGATATTCAAAGATATTATACAGCTAACCGCTAATGCTTGCTTTGCAAGTCTATCACACACCGGCACTCACAAATGTATGTAAAAATTGGTCGTAAAATTTGATAACAAGTTG
>NW_022701706.1:0-525 GCF_011630105.1 Anneissia japonica | reverse complement strand
ATGACTAAATTAAAATGAAAAGTAAGTGGACGTTCAAAAAAAGCACCACCTCGCTAAAATAAAGCAGAACAACTCCTACCACTGAAACCATGGCACATGTTTGTATGCTGAACAAGGCAGTCGGCTCCTCCTTGCGAAGCAGCAGCGCGTATACATTCCTGAAGGCGGCGTTAAAGATGTGACTGACCTTGTGTCTGCTTTCCCCATGTTTCTCCCTATCGTGGGAACCTACTTGTGTGGGAACGTTTCTCACTGAATTCACTGTTACTTGGCAATTTGCAGTAATGCCAACTGGTGGTATACCTGTCTCTTATACACATCTAGATGTGTATAAGAGACAGCAGTAATGCCAACTGGTGGTATACTGAGTATGCCTATTTCAAACAGTTTTCTTCCGTTCATGAAAAAGTAACAGTATAATTATTCAAGTTTGTGTATTAGGCCTAGGCAGTATTATTCATGAATAATAATAATAATAATATGTAGTAGGCCAGGGTTGCACATCATCACATTAAAAGTTTGTTG
>NW_022701705.1:0-545 GCF_011630105.1 Anneissia japonica | reverse complement strand
GGGCTGTGTATATATATTGCCTTGGTTTGACTCTGTAATCATTAGTGGTCGTGGGACTAGTTTGGTCCCTACCTAAGCTGGTCGAACGTTTCGTTTGGGTCTGTACCCTAGCTGCACTGATGAGTCCTGGAAGGCCGAAACGGATCAGTCTGCAGATATTGGGATTCCTTCCAGTGGATGCTTAGTTTATTTTGTCATTCTGATCGGATTTTCTCTACTGTTCCGTTTTAATTTTAATTTTAAATTGTTTTGCATTATATGGCTGTTTGCTGTTTTATGGGTTTTTCCCATTTGCCTTTCAAACTTATAATAATCATAACTTATATAATCATTGAGTGTTTCAATATGGTTCATTTCATTTTAATTGTTTTTTAATTGTTTCTTTTCAGACGAAACATACTTAGATAATTCAAATTATTATTCGTTAGCTTCATTATTAAGACTTTTTGTGGTTGTCGGATCTTGTGTTGAATTGCCCACTGGTCATGACAATGTAAGTTTTGACGAATCACTAGTTGAGATGTCGGCTGAGTACACTACCGATG
>NW_022701703.1:0-974 GCF_011630105.1 Anneissia japonica | reverse complement strand
GGAAACTTTCGTGCTATCAATCACTCTCTATCGAGGTCAGCAGGTATGTGCTGTCAGACAACCCCGTGCACAGTGACCACAGTACACTGATATGTGTGCACATCTCCATTGACGACACCCCTTCAGTAGACTTACTCTTTTAAAAAAGTACGGTTTTTGTGTAGACAACATTTGACACTTTTGACGTGTAAGTTTTACTTCCTTATTGTTTTCAAGTACCTGGTTTAATCATCATTGGTTAATTTACAACATAGGCCCTATACTGTATGAAATTGTATAATCCTGTTTTCTCTAATTGACATGAAACAATTAAATAGGCCTACCTAATCCTAGGGCCTAGGCCTATTTCCAGTGGCGGATTTCCAGTGGGGGTGGTGTAAGGGGCGTACGCCCCCACCTATTTTTTGCAAAAAAAAAGGGAAAAAAAGAAAAAAATTCCTTCGTTTTCTACCAAAAACACGCTAGGAGAGTGCTATAAAATCCACTTGGTGATGAGAAATAGAACACTTGTAATTTACTCAATGTTAATATACGGTATCGACTTTTTTTAACTGATTTTTGATATTAGTTTTCCTTTTTGCTGATTTTGTGATTTTTATGCTCGATGTTGCTGAAAAACTTCATCATGTTTTCTAGAAGTGAAATTTCTCTTTTGAAATGGTGTACATTTATAATGACCCTTTGCATGTTGTCAAATTTGGCCCTATGTTTGAGATGTTCGTGGAAGAGCCACTAAAACCCACAGCTGTGAGAATTATTATTAATTTAATGACACATTTCATAGTTGCATATTGCAGGTACCCTGTATATTAAAATTTCTTTTAAAAGACATAGGCCTACACCTATTTATTTATTTATTTTTTTATTTATTTATTTGTTACTGAAAACTACCATGCTAGATAGTCAAAATCGACTCAATTCCTCAAATGTGCCGGGGCTTCAAGGGACCTTCGCCACTTGGTCCCCACCAGGGG
>NW_022701702.1:0-1384 GCF_011630105.1 Anneissia japonica | reverse complement strand
ATTGACCTTTGACCTATTCAACTTGCCAACACGATCGGCGCCGGGTATAACTAGGCCATAATTTATGATCGGTTTTCTCGGCTTTGTACATATATATATATGTGAAAATTCAGCTCCCATTTTCGGCTGTTATTCGTGTTCAATATCTTATAAATAGTTTATAAGTACGAAATCCGGGACGAAGTCCTCCAGAAAGAAAGTTGGCAAATAGGTCTAGCCTAGGCCTGGCCCTAGTTCAAAGAGAAGAAAGGTCACGAACGAGTGTTGAATGTAATTTTTATCTACGCACAGAAAATAGGCCCACGTCGCTGAACAATGAATGGTTTTAATATTAGATGCAAGTATTACCCAGTGTACTATTGATGAAAGTGGACAATAATCTTCTATTGTTTCTTGTCCTCTTCAAAAACTGTATGCTACATTGTTGCTTTGCAGCTGGGCACGGGGTTAAAATTTCTTCTGAGACACCGCAGAATTCGGTTTGTTTACGAAAGCAGAACATGTGCTCAGAAGATGTGAACGACTGAGTGGGTTTGAGTTTGGGACGGGTTTTGAACTGAACACATAACTGTATTTATTTTATTATTTTATACATACTGTACTGCATTAGTATCATTATCATCATCATTGTTATTAGTACTAGGCCTACTGTACGGCTTTATTTAATAAAAGAAATAAAGATGTCACAAAGTTCAGTTCAATGCAAGCGGATATATGTATAGAAAAAAGTTCAGTATTGAGTTCAGTCAGGTTCAATTGAATATAATTTTTATTTACGAACAGGATCGAAATAGGCCCACGTACGCCGTCACTAAATGGTTTATTCTCTGCAAATGTTACCTAATATTAATTAATATGTAGACAATAATAGTTTCTAAATAATTATTTTATCTTTCTCTTCAAAAACTCCGATCAGGCACGGTGTAATAATTTCTTCACTGACTGCTGTAATGCGGTCTGTTTACAAAGGCAGAACATGTGCTTCTCTCGTCGTCACCGAATGTTTCTTTCGCCGCAAAACGTTATCTACAGTACTATAAATTAAAATGTAGACAATAATACAGTTTCAAAATATTTATTTTATATTTCTCTACAAAAACTGTATAATTATTAATACGATTTCGGATTTGGGCACGGTGTAATCATTTCTTCACTGACAGACTGCTGCAATGTGGTCGTTTACGAACATAAAACATGTGCTTTCCAGTCGGAGAGCCGTGTTGGAGATTTTGACAATTATTGCAAAATTTGTAACATGGCGTGACGTCATTGATTCTAGACGCCCTCACATGGCAGAAATACGGAAGCTTAAAGTGACCTTCCGAGTTTCCAAGATAATTATCTTGGAAACATGGAATAAACACTTATTAAGACGTCTTTCCGA
>NW_022701701.1:0-536 GCF_011630105.1 Anneissia japonica | reverse complement strand
GGTACTTCAGCAGATGGAGAATCTATACCACATCAGCCCCACCATGGTTGGGGCTGAGGCAAGAACATTTGTGATTATGGCACCTCTAGATGGCTGGAAATTACACTCTTAGACTTAAAATTTGAATATAATTTTCCTTATAATCTCCATTAAAAAAAAAGGAACAATTTAGCCTCCTTTTCCCCGATGGATAAAAATTACCCTTCTATAAGCTAAGCTCGGAAATGATACTCCAAACTTTTCTTGTTGATGTGTTTACTATGTAATCTGTGCGTGTATGTTTTGTATGTTTGGTATTCAAACTGACAAGCCACCGCTTCTTTTGGTGCCTATGTAAATAATTTGTAATTTGTTGTGGATTTTTTTCTGAATAAACTTTCAATAACTCTGGCGGGTCCACAAAGTCGAAATAGAGGGGTTCCAGGGAGAGTCTTGCGTAAATAGAATGTCCACCCGCCTCAGCCCCACAACTGTTATTATGATTATGGCACCGCTAGATGGCCGGAAATGGCACTCTCAGATTAAAAGCTGGATAC
>NW_022701700.1:0-1092 GCF_011630105.1 Anneissia japonica | reverse complement strand
ATATAGGCGTATTTGCTACCATCAACCGTAACACACAATTTGAAATAAAAGTAGGCGTATGATGAAATAATTAATGTCGAAATATTGAATCCCAACACGATGGCGTGTATTTCAATACTTGGAGTATGTATTATACTTTCTTATCTGAGATTAATCAGTGGACCTTTCAGTAGTAGGCGTATCGTAGAAGAGAATCACTAATGGGCATTGACCTCCGAAGTACTGTAAAAGTACAGAAATAATAGAGTGTTTTTTGTGGATGAAATATGGGTATATAGAACGACTAGGAAAAAGGTGTGATATCGAAATTCCAAAAAAAGGAAACATGTTATAAAGATATCCTGTTTTCTTTCCTGTATTTCTCATGTAAAACCGGATTTAAACTTTCAAAACGTTTCTACAATGTGTATTTAGGCTTCATCAATACGGTATTGCGAATGCATCAATAGTCAATCAGTCAATTGATTGAATAACGCTTTTGTATCATCGGCACACCTTTTCAGTGTAACCTTACAATGACTAGATAATAATAAATTGATATAGAGAAAACACAAAATAAAAATAAAAAAATATGTTCTCTCTTATAAAGTATAATAAAAATAACCTGATGGAAAAAAATAAATAGGAAAACTAAGAGGAACAATGCATCGAAAAAAATGGGGGGGGGGAATAGCCTGGGCCGGGAATAACTCTCCAGGTAGAAAAAAAAATCAGTGGGGAAAATTAGCAGGTAACAAGTAGTTACCGTAATAGTGCTATATTCTGTAAAGTAAAGCCTCAAACACCTCGATTTTGAGTCTACTAAATTTAAAAATCTTCCCAGGCTTTTGCAGATAGCCAGAACTAACTTAATATTTGGAGTTTTTTGATAGCAGATTCTTTTTATTTTAGATTTCAGTGAGTTAACCCGACTAAAAGACAATCTTGCGTACAAAAAAAACATGCATATTCATCTTCTATACACAATTAAAAATCAAAATTTAAAAGTAGATAGATATTTTGAAAACAAGAACAAAAAAATACATTAAATACAGAAACAAATTCTTTTGTATTTAAAATATTTTTTAAAAAATGAATTAAGAAACATTAGAA
>NW_022701699.1:0-513 GCF_011630105.1 Anneissia japonica | reverse complement strand
ATGCAAGCATGATTAGAAACAATAGGCTAGGCTAGGTGGGATTAGAATAAACAGCCTAAACAAGATATATAATATATATATATATATATATATTTATATAAAGCAGTTTGTAGAGTGTCCAAAATTACAAAATCAAGACAAAGACAAGCTCAGATTTTAGGAAATTCTTTGCCTATGGAGTTTTTGCAGGCCAAAGTTCTTACGTATTAGTGTTTAAATATTCAAATGACTTGATAGCGTTTATTTATAAAGCAATGTTCAGGCACTGATTTTTGCGTCAATTAGTCCATACAAACACTTATCGACGAAGGTGATTTTTCTCTTCCGTCATAAAGTGTGCTATTTTTAGAGACTCGCAATTATGTTGTTACTGATAGAATCCTTTCAGTTGAAAATCCTTTCAGCTGAACTTGAAATTTAATATCTATCATATGACTATTAAAAACAACACATTACGTTTCGATCCTGGCAATTATGAGATAAATACAATACTTTGTATTCCTAACCTGTGTA
>NW_022701698.1:208-1064 GCF_011630105.1 Anneissia japonica | reverse complement strand
CGACCCAGACAGGACGAACTCCAGAACCAGCGATGAAGCGTGTTGATCTTGTACCAATTGTAAGTGTGAGTGTCGTAAACGAACGTAAACCTTTCGGCGTCGCATCGCTGCATCGTCGCCTGCAGCAAATCCACCTGGTCTGTCGGGGATCCCCACGTATCTCGTCCGCCGACGAAAAACAGGTACCTGCCGCGGGAGGCAAGCATCTGCATCCCGGTCCGTCTGAACACCTCGGGAATGTCAACCTCGTTTCTCCAGGTGACCAGTTCCTTTCTCTCCAAGGAGGCGCGCGAGCAACGGCCCACCAACCAAGCCGTTTCGAATGTGGCGTACACGTAGCCTTCCGAGGCGCAGACGAGGACGCCTCCGTCGGGGTTGTCGACCGCCGCTCTGACGCACAGCCGGCTGGTCTTGTGGAAGGGGTGATACTCGAACGCCTCGCCTTCCGGCAGCACGGTTAGGATCGACTGGCTGCACGCTACCGCCACCGGATCACCGGTCCTACGAGAGCCTTTCATCATGTCCTTGATCTCTTTAGTCGTCTTGAGGTCGTTTATGGCGTCGATGGCGTACACTTCGTCAGTGTAGGGGGAGAAAAACCTAGAGTCTCTAAGGAGGCCTCTTACCAGCATATCGAAACGGTCTCCACGAAACGACGCTACCCACGTGACGACGAACCGGTGCACGTCCTCGTTTCTGCCGCACATTCTCCGTTTCCTGTTCAGGTAGAAGTCCACGAAAGAGGCCGGTATCGAGCACAGCCAGGGGGTCACCGAATTCGGATTCTCGACGAACAGCTCGTGGATCGTACCCGACCAGAACGTGAGCATGTCGGAGATCGCATCCAATACTCTAA
>NW_022701698.1:0-181 GCF_011630105.1 Anneissia japonica | reverse complement strand
TTACCGCGACCGATGCAGACGTAGATCAACTTGACCATCGTTCGGGTCTCGTTCGAATCGGTCAGCATCGCCTTGGTTTCTTCGAGCACGGTGGTCATCGTGTCGCAGTCCAAACAAGGAAAGATGGACCATCCTTCGATCAAGGATCTGACTATCAGATCCATCGAACGTCCGTCGTCCA
>NW_022701697.1:0-760 GCF_011630105.1 Anneissia japonica | reverse complement strand
CATCATCATGGTATTTGTTTAACAAGCATAATAATAACATTGAATACCTGGTATATATGATTTATGAAGCACCAATAGCATACATGTACAAACACTTTTTAAACTTTGTGAACACTGCTTTTATGAATTAAATACATGAATGCAGTACAATCTAATGAACTATGGCATGAAATACATTACTATGACCTTTAAAATTTTACTGAAATTTGTTCACACTAGCTTTATGCATTTCTTTTTTACTTTACATTATGGTACATAATATTGATCCCTATTAATTATTACTATCATATGTTTACTTTATGTTCCATCGGACCATTGATAGACATTCTCAACAATTATGAGCATAACACAAACTCAATTACAAGTCCATAGTATTCCCAACTATTTTGTTATCACAGTACAATTTTTTACTACATCTTCCTACACTTGTTCATTCCATGATCTCTAAAGGACATACCTTGTTAATCCCTCTTACTATTTCTCCATTAGCAGTTTTAACCTTAACTACCCTAACATGACCGTCTGGTCCTGGGAAAACTTCTACCACTCTACCTAATGGCCACCGGCCGCGCATAGTTTCCTTCTGGACTACCAAAACAACATCATTTACTTCTATGTCTCGTTTGATCCCCTTCCACTTATTTCTCTTATTCAATGCAGGTAGCCACTCCTTCAACCACCTGTTCCAGAAATGCCTCATCAGCTCTTGAACACGACGCCACCTTTTCCGTGGGCTAAATTTAGTTGTATCCAAGATCTC
>NW_022701696.1:0-624 GCF_011630105.1 Anneissia japonica | reverse complement strand
TTGCACTCCTACTACTACCTAACACATTACTACCAAGCCTTAAGTAACGCATGTGCTTTCTGGGCGAAGTCTGAGTCCAAATGGGCCCTGGAGAGGGTTAGATACTTTTACTTACAGTAACACTGACACTCAGCACTCTCCTACAACGCCCTAACAATACGTAACATTTTCTATAATTTCCGAAAAAACCAAATAGACCAAAATCCCACAAACACAATATTTGGCAGATTTATTAGAAGGGGTTCTTTTAACTATGCCCCTGGATGCCCCACTATGGAGGTTTGACCAGTTATGTAACTGTCTCTTATACACATCTAGATGTGTATAAGAGACAGTTAGTATAGAGCGTCTTGGCTAAGAATGTTTCCACTTACTACTACCGAGCAATCTAATAATACAACCGCTTTTGACAAAATATTTTCTTTTAATTTTTTGAAAAATGTATGAGCCCCGGGCGGCTGCATAACTACCCACCTTAAAGTCCGCCTCCGACTTTTAAACATGTCAGTAAATAAAGAATAAAATACATGGTTATCCATCATAGTAGGCCTATTATTACATATTATACACAGCATGTTGAAATCGATTAAATAATGTATCAATGGGACCTTAAAGGACGATCGG
>NW_022701695.1:0-1721 GCF_011630105.1 Anneissia japonica | reverse complement strand
CCAAACGTATCAAATAAATATAAATTTCTAGTGAGGCAGACAACCGTTTTGTTTTCTATTGTTCCTGTCACACTGCCTATGCAGCTTCTTTGATTTTATATGTTAGGCCCAATATATATATGTGTGTGTTTGTGTGTATGTATGTATATATAATATATATATATATATGTATATAATTATAATATATATATATATATATATATATATATATAATGCAAAACATTACAATGTCACTCCCCCTTTAGTCCGTCATGAAAAAGCATAAGAAATGAAAAAGAAAGAAAAGAAATAAAGCAAAAATACAAGAAAAATCAAGGATACATAAGAAACAAAGAAAAAGAAGAAAGATAAGGTAATTTAAAGCTAAAGAAATAATGCCTAAGGAGGTATTAGAAAGAAAGCGGAAAGGAAAGAAAAGGAAATTTGAAGGGAAAAAAAAGACGAAAGATAGAAAAGGTAGGTAAATGGGAATCACGGAAAGTTAAGGAAGCACAGAATGAAAGTGAAAGAGAAGATACGTAATTAGATGGTTAGCTAAATACTAAAATAGAAAACAAAAGACAAGGAACGTGAAAGTGCAATATAAGGTCAGCTAATATTTGATAAGTCTGAGACGGTTAGTTTTCTTTCCTTCTTATTTGCATTAGCCTATATTATATAATTACATAACATTTGCATTATATTATATAATTACATAACAAATATAATTAATAAATGGGTTTTTTTTAATGAATTTTTTTTAGACCTAATTTTTTCCCCTCTAGGGTCCTCCTTTTGTTTTGCACAGTTAAAGTTATGACAACCACTTGTTATGTCGATTCAGAACGTTTAAGAACTTCATTATTATTATTATGTGTGAAAAAATACTATAGCATAATATTCGACAGAAGTTCCGATAATAAAGACGGTAAGAGCGCGTGTATACCACAGATACCGTGAACTGTGCAAAACCAGAGCTACCTATGTGATGGAATTAACATTACTTCGTTGTATAAACTGCCGAATTATAATGTAGGAGCCTAATTTAACGCGGATAATTGAGCATTCCACTTGCCATTATGTAAACAGGTCATAGATAACCCAGTAAACACATTGATTTCTCTGACTGAATTACATCCAACGCACTAGGCCTACATTACTATTGGGGGATTATTACAGAATGATAAAAATCGATTGACGGAGAATAGAAGTCTGAAAAATCACAACGTGTGCATATCATTATTGGAATCGGAGTATTGATCGTCTGCTCACCGCCGTGTCGCCGGTATAGGCCTTGAGCTACTGAGAAACACTGATTTATCAGGCAAGTGAACTTCGTACATAAACCTACCGAATGCTTGGATTATCAGTTGTTGTAGGCTGCATAGTACGGTACCTGCGTATAGGTAGTGGGCGCCCACTTTACACACTGGTGAGGAATTCAACAGATGACCAATTCGGGATCTTATCATTTCAGTCGGTATGTATAAGAGGCACTGTACGACATAGGCCTACAACTATCGAGCCTGGTTGCTGCACCCTTGGAGGAAATAAATCCATGCGGTACCATCCCCTGTTTTGTTTTCCGGTTAGTGCCGAAGTGTTAATATCAAACAATTTCCGTGAGATATGTGTGTGTATATGTATATATGTATGTATATGTATGTGTATGTATATATGGGTGTACATATGTATGTATGTATGTATTTATATGTATGTGTGTATATGTATATATATATATA